>NW_024499128.1:2581798-2849136 GCF_017590055.1 Onychostruthus taczanowskii | reverse complement strand
GGAGGGGGTGCGGCCGGCCCGGCGCAGGAGCCGCCCCGGAGGCCGCGCCGGGCGCTGTCCGGGCCGCGACCGCGGCTCCCCCTCCCTCTCGCCATTTTGTTTTCCAGCCCGTCTCCGAGGGCGGCCGCGGGCCGGCAGCCGCTCCTCCCGCCGCCTCGGCCCCTTTGTACCGCTACGGGCACCTCCCCACCCCGACGGCTCCGCGGCTGCTCGGCGCCCCCACCCCCCGGGCCCCGAGCCCACCGCGCTCGGGCTCCACCGGCTTCTTGGTCGCAGCCGCCCCAGCTGTGCCCTCCCCAAGCCCCTGACCGTACTCACCCTTGTAGAGCTGCGCCACGGCGGTGGCCGAATTCTGAAAGAGGTGCCAGAGCTTCTGCTGCTTGTGCTCGGGCTGCGCCGCCGCCTCGTCCTGCAGCTCCGGCGCCAGCGCCTCCTCCTGCTCGGCCTCAGCCAGGCACTGCCGCTCCCACTTGCTGAACCAGTGCTCGGGCCCGTGCTCCTGGATCTCCGCCTCGCCCTCCTCCTTCTTGTCCTCCATCCTCCGCCCGGCTCCGCGTCCCACCGCCGCGTACACCCGGTCCCGACAGCCGGCCGCGCTCGTTCCGTGCGCCGAGCCGGCCCTACCTCACCCCCATGCCGGGCCCGCCCGTCGCTCCGCCGGCCCCAAACACTCCGAGCGCCGGCACCGCCCCGAGCGCACTGAGAGCCCTGCCGAGGCGCCTGGGAACGCGCAGCCGGCCCGTCCCGCCCGCAGCGCTCGATTGGCCACCGCCGCCCCGGCACCGCCGGTCCGTGCGGGATTCCCAGCGATCATTGGTTCACTCGCGTGTCCGTCACGCGGGACACCCTGGGGGGCGGGGCTAACGCAGGTTTGGTTACGCCGTCACAGCCCCGTGCCGGGGGCGTCGGCGTGGTGCGCGTGCGCAGTGCGATACCTCGCGCGGCCCCGGCCCTGGCCCCGCCCCTGGCGTGAGGCGGCCCCGCCCTGGCCCCCCGGCAGCGGCCCCGGGGCCGCCCCGAGCTGGCGAGGCGCTCCCGGCCTCGGGCGGCCCCGGCAGGCGCCGTCCGCGGCCGAACCGGGAGGTGGCAGCGGCCGCCGCTGCTCCGCTGAGGGGCAGAGCCCGCCCGGGCGGCGGTTCCCTTCCCGGCCCCGGGGGAAGATGGCGGCCGCGCAGGGCCCGAGGGCCGAGCCGTGTGACACGGCCGGGCCCGGGTCCAGCGTCCGCCAGAAACGGCTGAGGGGTTTGCCCCGAGAGTTCAAACCGACAGCATCACTTTCTGCCTGTTTTACACATTATTTACCGCCTCTTGATTCTTGACCGTAGCAGGCACGGTCCCAGCAAGCAGACTGAAGTCACAGCTGCTTTGCGCACGTTTAGAAACACTCGTTTGCCTCGCGATCTGTCACTTCCCAGCTGCTCCAGCCGCGCCTCGGCCGCAGCAAACCTGCCCGTGCTGCGGAGCGAGGCCCGGGCACAGCTGGGTTTGCAGCGGGAACCGGGCACAGCTGGGTTTGCAGCCGGAACGGGCACAGCTGGGTTTGCAGCTGGAACCGAGCACAGCTGGGTTTGCAGCCGGAACCGGACACAGACGGGTTTGCCGCTGGAACCGGGCACAGCTGGGTTTGCAGCGTGAACCGGGCACAGCTGGGTTTGCAGCCGGGCCCGGGCACAGGCGGTGTTGCAGCGGGAACCGGGCACAGCTGGGTTTGCAGCCGGGCCCGTGCACAGCTGGGTTTGTAGTCAGGCCCAGGCACAGCCGGGTTTGCAGCCGGGCCCGGGCACAGCTGGGTTTGCAGCCGGGCCCGGGCACAGGCGGGGTTGCAGCCGCTGTCCCAGGCTGCGCTGCCCGCGGTCAGCCGGGTGCGGCTCTGCCCGCGTCGCTAAACCCAGCACGGACACGCGCTGCAGCCTGCTGCCCATCCCGCCCCACGGGAGAAGCGCTCACCGGCTCTGTTCCCTCCTCCGACAGGCTGTTCTAGCCAGTCCATGCTTGTTCCCTTTTTGAACTTGGATGTTCGTACAACTTCGTAAAACATTCAGCAATTCAAGCCTAAATCATATATAGTGGGGAAAGAAATGGTGTGGGGGTATAATTGGAACTGATGGGTTGGGGGTTTTTATCTCTGAGGACATCTGAAAGCTAAAGCTGCAGCTACTGTATTTCCTAAACCATTAAGACTAATTACTAAGGGCCTCCTACTTGTGGGTTATGCCTGGGCACTCCATGGGAGTAGAAATGGTAAGAGCACCCGTAACTTTGTGCATGTCTCCTTAAACTGAAATTGTGACAGCGACTTTTAATATAAGTATCTCAGATATATGACACTAATGCACAAACACAAAGGCATGGATATTCCCTTCCTTTCTAGGTAAGGCTCTGTCCAATTCTTGTTCAAGATTATGAACTTCAGCCAAACTGGCTTTGTAAGTCATCCATTGATCAGAAGGGCAGTAAGTATGTAATGTGGTGCAACATGGATTTTTCTCCTGTGCAACTGGTTTAAGAAAAGCAAAGAACAGAAAAGGAGATCTTCTCTATTGCATAGGATTTCTTATAAAGTACCTACAACTTGGAAATACTCATTCCTTAACTCTTAAATTGTTGAAATATTGTAAAGCATCACACAAGAATGTGTGATGGGATTGTGTTCTAGTATTTACCAATAAATCAAGTGCTGAAATTCGTTTCCCTCATCAGAAACATAGCAGAATTTCCTGTCAGTTTTCATGGGCTTTGCAGATGCTCTCTGAGACCAGAAGTTAGGGCAGGGAGCTTGATGGAAGAGGAGGAGACATGGCTTTTTGTGTACCACACATCTGTTTTTCTGACTATTTCTAAAGAGTTGCATAATGTTGGCAGCTGTGAAATAAACAGTTCATTCCTGCAATACAATGTCGTGTCAGTCATGATTTATCAGGCAGCCTGTCCTGAAATTTGGCTATGCCTGATGCCCATTCAGTGCAAATCAAACAGGGATGCAGTGATGCATCTCTGGGCAATCCTGGGTAAAAGCTTAGCTTTTACCGAATTTCCTGCTTTAATTTAGACAAACCTGGCTACACACTGTTCTCAGGAGTAGCTACAACTGATAGAAACTGTTTGGATTCTGAGGGTTGTTTTGGGTTTACACGTTGCACCAGGTGGGGTGGATAATGTTGCAGTTGTTGTATGAATTGTTTTTGTAGTTTTGTGAAGTGGGCATTGGTGATTTCTGGGATAGTAATGGAGACCAGCTTAGCTGAGAAAATAGGCATACTGAATTTTGAAATTAGAAAAATGTCACTTTTTGGTAGAATAAAGAAATTTAACTTGGTCTACAGACTTCTTTATGCCACCTGAGGATAAAAAGGGTGTTAGGGCCTTGGGAAAGGAGCCAAGCACTTTCTGGGACTAGAAGAATAATGTACCCAATGAGTCCTGCAGGTAGAGAAGCAGAATTAAATGGAGACTGAAGACAATATTGAGTGACTTTTTGAGGTTATTTGTGGAGGAGGCAGCAAAGGAGAGAAGAAAAACGAACTAAAGCACTGTGCACAGAACCTTTTAGCACACCCAAACACTCATCTCCCTGACACCTCCTAAGCAGCTCTGAGCAACACTGATTCACTAAACAATCTTTTCTCCCCAAAATAAAGAACAAGTTTTGTGCTTTTGACCTGCTGTCGGTGGCCTGGCACAAACACAACTGTGCTGGTTTTTGTTGCTGGTAAGGGATTTGTTGGCCAGAGTCAGATGCACAAAGATTGTGAGGGCACTGATATGCACATGGCAAATGTGGAATCTGAGTAATCTTAGTGTTTTGCCTCTTAATTTCCCCCATGGGAATGCTGCAGTGATGAGAGCAGTGTGGCATCCCAACTGAAGTATCAAGGGAGATAATTACTGGAGCATGATGAGAATATGCTAATTGTAGAAGGCTCTGAAGACTTGTTTTATTCCCTTATGCAGACTCTTACTGGGAGTTGAATTTAATGATAAATAAGGGAAAACTTTTTTTTTTTTTTAAATATGAAAATATGGAATGGGGGAAGAAAAAGGTTTATTGATAATGCAATCTATCCAAAGTGAAAACTAACATTTTAAATTATCTGAATGTGTAGATGGCTGAATATAGACATGGGAATGTTTTCACAGTGCTGCAGCCAAACTTGGACAATTGTATAAGAGAATTTCATTATATTTTAAGAGGAGGAACTGAAGGGAGTAGGTATTCCTTTCAGCAAAGGAAAAAAACATCTGAGTGACAATATTTTCATTTCTCTTCCGCATCTTGTCCTTTGGGATCAGACTCTCAGTATGCTGTCCTCCAGAAAAGCAGGTCAGCAGGGAAGATGGATACAGCTGCAAATTGTAATGTTTCTCAGACAAAATGTTTCATCCTGGGGAAGTCCAACCTAGTGTGGCTGAGCAAGCAAGCAGCCGGTATTTATGAGAAGTCTGGCTCACAGAGAACAGCCGTGCACTGACTGTTGTAAATCACATAATCGAGACAGTTTAAGCTGCTCCTGATGTGCTCAGATGAGTTTTTATGTCTGCTGGCTGTTACTGCTGTTCCTAACAGAAAACTGTGATGATAGAGCATCCTTAGTGCAAACACTTGATCAGTCTGGAACAGAAACTGATTGACAAAGGTAGAGACCATCAAAGTATGAGGGTTCCTTATGGTTGCAAGAGCCTCATATTCTCCTGGTTTTGAGTTAGGAAAGTAGAAAAGTAAGGAAATAGGATTAAAGGATTTCTTTTCTAATGTGTGCTCCTTGGTAATGGTTTGCTCTGAGAAAATAAAACTTGGTAAGCACTGCAAAAAGGTTAGTTGTATGCTGTTTTGGATTTTTAAATGTTGATAACTTTAAATAAAAGATGTATCAACATCATCTGCACCATTCCTGCAATTTTCTGGGAGCACTTTTGTAACAGCACTTCTAAGACCATGATCAAAATGGTGTCACATAAAAGCAACTTGAGTAACACTTGGTCAATTTGGTTTTGCCTAAAATAGTGATCCAGGGACTTTGCCCAAAATCTGTTCACCGTTTGAGAAGGAAAGCAGTTTGACTCTGCGAGAACAAGATTCTCCATACCTCATGTCAGGGCTCTGATATCAAAATCATTTAACAATCCAGACAAGGAGCAAGACTCTCCTTTTGCAGGAAAGACCACATGACTCCTATGAGATACAGATCATTTAGGTGTGAGTTCAAACTCTGCCAAAAAGAGTAGGAGACACAGTTTTCAGTTTTACTGGGTAATACCTCACTACATATTTGGTTTGGAAAAAAAAAAAGTCTTGGGAAAAAAACAATGTGGAGGTCATCTAAGTGTTTCCTTTGCTAGTAGAGTAGACTATTTACTCCAGTACCTTCACGAGACAGGAAACCAGGGGGTTTTAAAATACCTTAATGAAAGCAGAATTTCTGCATGTGAACTCGTGGTGGGATATTGGGATATCTGGCACTGTGTAAATTACTGCAGCTGGCAGGTGTTTCAGCACTTTCTGTCATGTGTTAGTTGAAGGAGGAGCAGGATGCCAGAGGTCTCCAGCAGGTTGCCTGCATGCTCCCAAAGGCAGTTCTGAGTCACTGCAACATTTAGTTGCTCTCTTTTTATAGAGCATCACAGACTATGAAAGAAAACATAATTTGCTGTATCACTCTTTGCAGAGTGTTTTGGAATTGCAGATTGCGAGAGTGTTTCTAAAGCTAACCCTGACGTGGGTTTGTTTGTTTGTTTGTTTGTTGGCAGGAAGTCTCCATCCAATGGCTTTCTCTCTGAGCTGTCAGCAAACCTCCACACAGCCAGTAATGTCACATAACCTGCCACTTCTGAAACCAAGAAATGGGCTCATAGGCAAGCACGAGTTTATTACTTGCTTTGGTGGGTGCAGTCATGCAAACACTCATTTTGTGCTGCTGGAGTTGGATTTGGAGAGCAGCATCTTCTCATACCTGATATTGTTGCAAATGAGAACAAATGCCCTCCCTTTCTGTGGTACCCACACCAGTGCTAGAGCAGAGCCTGCCTCAGCCTGGCTGACTAACTCACACTGGCCTGTTGTAGTTGAAACAGTCATGGTTGACATTGAGACAATATCAAACAACACACTCCATTTTCAGAAGGCTTCAAAACCTGTTTTTATTTTAGCATGCATGTTTTTTATACATTCTTAACAAAGCTCATAAGTTCACACTATACTTATCGGTCAGAAGAGACAAACAAAGTGCTTATTGGAATAGAGAGTTGCAGATTTCTCTTATTTATCCTTCTGTCTTTCTTGGTTTCTATGTCAACAGCCTTGGTAAGAAATTCTTTCAGGGTAAACATGGATCCTCTTATCAAACTTCTCTCAAGCTCCAAGAAGTCACTGTGAAACCTCTTCCACACTGACCTGGACACACACACACACACACAGGAGTGCTGCAGGCTCTGATTCACTTGTACCCCTGGAGCTCTGTCGGGAGTGATTTGAGCAGGATTAGATGGCTGAGTAAGCTGTGACAGCCAGCTCCCTGATCCAGCCTCTGAGGCTCAGCAGAACCCCCACTGAAGCTACTGAACATTTTGCTTGCTGAAGGACAAACAAATATGAAGGTTTTCTTTAAAAGAGCAAGTGGATCTGTTGTGCATAGTTGTGGGCAGCAATATGAACAGAGGTTGGACATTGGATTTTGGATACCAACTCCAATGCCCTTTCAGGTCTTCACCAAATTATTTTTTTTAAAGTGCATCTCTCCCCACACTCTTCTAATCAACTGAGTAGGAAAAATCAAAACCACCTACTCCCATGTTGTTATGTGTGTAATGACTGACTGCTCAAGTTTAAAGAATTTCAAGTGCAGTCCTGCAGCTCAGCTATTGGAAAATTCAAGAGCAGCTGGAATACCAGTAATCTTTTGGGACCCTGGCCAGGGAAGGCTTCGTTTAGTTTGTACGGCAGTAGGATGCATAAAACTTCCCAAAATGGGCCCTCCAGCTCAATTCTCCACCTATACAGAGGAGATAATACACTTCTATTCCATCAAAAGTATGCAATAATACCTGCACTTCAGGGATCCCCATAGTGTCAGTTCTTGAAAATCTTCTTAACAATTTGTCCTGAGCAAGCAGAACATGAGCTGGGGAAGGCAGTGGAGTCAGTCTCAGTGGATAATGTATGTGATTTCTCTCCTTCAGTGGATGGTTTTCCAGCTGAGGGAAAAAGAGGGTGATGTCCTACTGACTCCAGAAGTGCTTAATGAAATACCTTGTCTCACCAGGCAGACTGCATAAGATTTTTACCATGAGGTGTTAATAAAATGTTTCAAATGAAACAGAATGAAAATACTAAAGAACATAAAGTTTAACAGACAACTTCTGGTTTGTATCTGTAATGTGACATTATCACCTCTGGCTGCCTGGCTGGCACTTGCCAGAAGCCTCAGCCAGGACAGTAGGGGTGGCAGGCCTGTGGCAGGGGTGACAGGAGGTGGCAGGAGCACCAGCTCCCCCAAATCAGTCTAAAACCACTTCCCCCAGGGCTCAGGCCATGATCTGTGCCCCCTTCTTCATAGTGGTATAGTGGTAGAGGGCAATGTTGTGAGGAACCCAACCAAAACTTCAGCTCAGGTCATTAAACCTCTCCAATACTCTCCACAAAGAGCAAGTGCTGGGCCCCAAAAGGTTGCTGTGTATTGAAGAAATTGGAAATACTCTCTCCCAGGTTTGACCCCATTTTTCAATAGCTCTCTGCAGCATGAGAGCTGCTGCTCCTGTTCCCAGTGGCTGCTGCTGGATGGAGTGCAGGAGACTTTTAAGTGCCACTGGAGCTGGGGCTCGGGCTTCAAGTGCTACTTCAAGTCCTGAATGCATCAGGCTGCTTTGAGAAGCAGGGGCAGGGAGAGATGGGTGTTGCAGAGTGCAAACCTTCTGTGATGGGGCAGTTTTCTGGGTTGCCATGGTGAGGGCAACCACCACGCTGTGCTCTGTTGTAACAGCCTCAGAAATACAATGGCCAGAGTCTATTCCAGTGCAGATTTATGAGGATACTGAAGCACTTACTCCAAAGCACATTTTTCTCCCCCCATGGCTATAGTCAGTTGTTGTCAACAAATGATCTGTAACTCTTCCTGTATTTTACTCCTGGGAATGGACAGAAACAAACCCTAAAATCCAATAAACATGGAAATTGAGTATGCTTTCTCTAAAGACTTCTTTTTTTCCTTGTATTCTCTTTGCCTTTTAGTCCAGATCTGGAGTTCTTGTTCTGGCCTTGAAGATCAAAGAATTTTGGGTCATCTCTGCCTACTTTTGCTGCTCCAGCTCGCCCCATTTGATTGTGGGCAGTGTCAGCCAAACAGGGACAAAGTACAGGCACTCAACAAAAGGTCCTCAGACAGAAGTTTCCCTCAATTTCTTTTATGTCAGCATTCCCAATTGTCCATCACAAGCCAAAAGAGATCGGATTGAAGGCATTTTTTTTCATCTTGGTGTAGAAGTACTGGTTTTTAGTCAGATTGGTTCCCCAAGCTGGTCATTGGGGAACCTCATGCAGTGTGGAGCTGCTGAGATACATTACAGGGGCAGAGCAGATATGAATCAATATAAAGTCATCAAGCAGCAGCAGCAAAATACTGTGTTCTGTGTCATTCTTCTCTTCTGCAGGTGAAATATTAGCCAGCAAATTCCTTCACCTTTAGCTTGCCTTTTGGGAGGAAAGAAGAAGGAATAAGCTAAAGGAAGGAGAGTTTTTTAAACATCAGCCTTCCCTGAGGTAAAAATGTCTGCTGAAATGGTGAGGGAAAATCATAAATAACCCCAGTACAACTTGTAGAACAAATAAGGCATTCTAAAAGTCAGCTGAAATTTGTTTTAAATTCCCTGTGCCCCCTGTGGCACACACTGGTTTTAGCAGGCTGTGTCAGCTGGAGCCCTGCCAGCCCAGGGTGATCGTGCCATCCATCCAGGTGTTTATCTGGAATAAAGTACCCTCCTCCAGGGGGACAAGAGCCTGTGGGATCTGCTCAGGCTGGGAACTGCTGGGCTGTATCATCGTTTGGAGCACTGGGTTGGCTTCCTGTGCTGCCTCAAGTCTGCCTCAGGTTTGAAGAGGCTGAACTTGCCCACTCAGAGCGGAGCAGTTTTGGTGCCTTTGTGTTTGTAACGAGTACAGTGAGCTCGACCTGCCTGCAAGGTACCTATCATGTGTTTTCAGGGGCAGCAGATGGTCTTCTTGGATATTTTATAGTGTTTTTAGGTCTGGGGTTTTCCTGTACCCAAAACCCAACATCTGTCACAGAGCACAGCAATGAGATCAGCTATTTGATACATTTCCCTTTTTCCCAGGAATTCTTACTATTCTTCCTCTGAAGTTGTGCTTTCCTGCTGCCACCTCTTTTATTTTGTTAGATTTTTTCAAACCTGAATTTTCTAGTCCACATGGCACATCATGTTTTCTACATAATGTTTCCTCCATTTTGGGGAGAGCAACTATCATATATCATCATATATCCCTTTCAAAAGCTTAATTTGTGTTTATTTCTGTCAATTTAAGGTCAGTGTGCCAGGTCCTTCCCTCTGAATCAGTGGAAACAGATATGTAAAAATACATATGGGATATGTATTAACATTTTCTTCTGTGGAGCAGACTGTCTTGGCTCATGTTGTGCCACAGCTGGCAGTTCAAGGGATATTAGGGCTGAGGATGAAGGAGAAAGTGTGTGTCAGTGCACAGATGTTCAAATATTTGGGGGAAAAATATAATTATTCTGTTTTAAAAAGCAATATGTTTCTCTGAACAGCCTAGAAGCATCACATTGAGTTAGAGCTGGGAAGGGATGTACTGCTGGTTTTAATTTGGGGGGCTTAATACTGCACATATGCTTTTTACAACTGTTTTATCTAAATTCATGACAGTTAGATTATCCCTTGGCTTTATATTAGTGTCTAATATATTTAATATTCATAGATCCGTAATTCAGCATGTGTAATCAAATAATTACAGATGCCATTAGCTGAGTTATCACACTAATCTGGGTGTATTTCTATGGATAATAATTTAATGAAATTATCACTCAATTTCTGGAGCCATCTTCTCTGCACAGAAATGAAAACGAAATGAATGTGCTGCTCTTTTTCCTTCATTAAGAAACTCCAGCCTTGATTAACAGGATCTGAACATCCAAACATTTAAAACTTGGTTTCCTGAATTTCTACTCCCAGTGGCATTCACAGGAGGACACCAGATTAAAAAAATAGAACAGAAACTCCCCATTTACACCAAGGCTGTGTGGGAGGGAGAAGGGAGCAGTGGTGCCTCCTCCCCCTGTGCTGCGCTCCTGGGGCAGGGAGCACACCAAGCCTTTGCATGGCAGGAGCAGCTACAAGGGGGAGGATCTCTGTCTGTAGGGGGGTGTCTTCCACCCCTAAAGCCCATCTGTGCAAGATGTTGCTCATCAGAAAGGCCAGGAAGGCAGAAGTGTTGGGAAAGGACATCTGAGGGGGAGAAGGGAATGGATGGCAGAGTTCCTGCAGAGCCTCAGGCACTGACAGGAGGCTGAGCCCTGGGTGAGATGGGGCCTCACCTCTGCTCTGTGCAGGGCTGTGTCCTGGCTTTTCGTGGTGCAAGTCACACAGCTGACAGTAAATGTCAGCTTCTCCCTGTCGCTGACAGCAGGGGTTGGTTCTGCACTGCTTCTGAACCAGCTTTGAACTCATTTCTCTTTCTCAAATAGATTTGAGAACTATGATTTGAGCTCTGTGCAAGGCTGGCAGCTGCAGAGCAGTTGAATCTCCAGATGTTCCCTCCAGATGTTCTCTCTCACCTTCCCTGATCCTCCCATCACCTCAGTGTCCATACCCTTCACCCAGGGTTGAATTCCCTGGCATGCCCAGGGCACATCAGCTGGGCAGTGAGCCTGGCACCAGCAGAGCAGCAGCAGCCTGGGTACCCCAGCCCGTGGGGCTGCCCTGGGCTATGGAGCCACAGCTCCCCTTGGACTGGGAGTGCTGCACTGGGAAAGGCTGCTCCTGTGCAGTCAGGGGAGATGGAAACTGCCAGGGTCTCATCAGGAATAAAGAGAAACAAAATAAAGGGATTAAAGAAATTAATGGATTCATTACCAACATCACAGTGGTCTGGATGCTTCTGACTTAGGAGTTCCCCAAGTTCCCACTACAAACCTGCAGCAATGTGGCAACCATCTTCAGCAGTGAGGCAAGTCCAGAGCAGCTCTTCCCTGGTGCACACTCCCACAGCAATGGTTTATGGACTTCCTGAGTCCATGGCTCCATCCATTTCCAATAATAATAATAATAATAATAATAATAATAATAATAATAATAATAATAATGCTGATCTGCCCCTTCACAAATAAAAACAAAGCTGTTGGGAAGTTATGTACTATGGCACCATTTTCAGCAAACCAGACTGTAAGCAGCCTTTTTTCCTTTTGTTTGACCCAGGAGTGAGTGCAATTTGATAATGCAGAAGGATGCTGTGGTACCAAGGTGTGAGTGTGGGGACCCTGCCCTTCAGCACACGTGACACTCCTCTGGTCTGAAACTTTGTGGCTGGGATCCTCTACTCTGCCATATGCAGAAAATCAGATTTTCATAATAGTGTTTCTGGTAAGCAGGGAAAATAAATTGGGATTCTAGACCAAGCTTTTTGTTGAAGCACTACCTTATTTCTGAGTTTAAATCCCTCCTCATTTTCAGACCTATCCTTGGATGTGGTTCTTCACTTTCTATGCTGGGTATTGCTGTGTGCTATTAAGGGAATGTTATGTTCCACTTGAGAGGTGGTAAAGTGAAAATCACATAAATACTCAGGAAGAGCTCTTTGAGATGCTTCAGGACTTAAAGAGCTATGAATTTGCAAGCCCTACTAGCATGATCTCCTTTTATGGCATGTGTTTGTATCAAAATATGGTATTTTTACACTCAGATTTGACACGTGGATTCCTTCCAACAGGAATAGAAAGAAGGGATCAGTCATCTGTATTTAAAATCCAAATGGAGGATGTTGCATATAAAAACTGGCATTGGGTAATGAGAGGGAAGTCACCAGTGACTTCTATTGATCCTCAAAGTGTGACCCTGAGCAAGTCCTTGAGTCCTCTGTGCCTCAGCCTGTGATGCTCAGGCATGATTAGCATGTGTACTTTATCAGCAAGGTTGTTGTGCAAGTTATTTAATGAGTGCTTGCAAAATGATTTGCGGCATTTGAATGGCAGAGGCTGTGTAATTGCACAGCGCTGCTCTGCTGTATAATTGCAGAGGCTGCGGGGAGCCTATGGCGAGCCACTGGCTGCCTCCCTGCCGAATAACCCACGGGCAAATGAGCATTTTAGTGCTGGGAGGAAAATCCAGTTACCCTGGAGCATAAGTGTTGATCCTCTGCATTTCTGGGCAGTTCATGCTTCCTTGTGTAAAACTCAGGGGTAGAAGTTTGCTGCTGAGTGCTAAGCAGATTTTCTTAGTGCTGTCTTCTGACCTAAGATATTATTTAAGAAAAAAAAAAATCTGTCAAAGTCAGCAACAATCTTAACAGCAGGGAGAAAATACCATACTTTGAGTGTGTCTCCATCAGGATGAAGAGCTTGCCACTGGAGGTGTCTGTGTCCCAGAGAAGGAGTGCAGTCCTTGCATGCATTTTGTCAGGCCTCTCTCTGTAGCCCTGTACTCCTCACGTGTCCAGCTGGAAGGCCAGCCCGTGGATGACTCTTAGCTGTCACACAGTACTAAACCCTGCCAAACAAGCGTGTCCAGCAGTGAGGAAACTGGGCACTGGATCTCACACAAGAGCCAGGATCCTGCTGTGCTTGCCTGTCCCTCTGCCACCTCTGCCTTCAGGGCTGATGCCCTCCCTGGTGTCCTGCCCCCGGGGATGCCAGACACAGCTCCAGCCAGGGCCTTGGCCTTCTGTCTGTGTAAATAGAACAGCTTTTTTCCAATGTTTGCACGAGAACTCCCAAACTGCAGCAGTGCAGAGAGGGACTGAAGGTTCAGCTGTCACTTTTGCTGCTGTTTTTTTCTCCCTAGCAGATGCCTTTACAGAGATTTCTTCTGATTTAAACTTCCAGCTGTGTCAGGAGACTTTGACATGCACCAAAAGACATAAAATATTTACTGTTAAAGAACATCTGTAGGACCTGCTCCAAGCACCAGCCTCTGCTGAGGAGATGAATTCCTACTGATTTGGCCTTTTGCCCCATACCATACCAGTTTTATCAAAACTTCCCCCTCACCTTTTGAATTATGCTGTTATCTGCAGAGCCAGGGTTGTGTGTGTGTGTCTCACCCCATGTATGCAAAGCTCTCGACTCAGGGTTAAAAGTTGGGATGAGGTTCATTTTGTCCCATGTCCATTAATTTGAATGTGAGTATAAAGTCCATGGATTCAATATAATCTGCTTCATTCCTCAGTAGGGATTTCACTGGGGCAGAAGGAATGAAGCTGCTGCCCACCCTTGGACACAAGCTAACCTTGGAGGGGATTTGTTAGTGTTTAAGCTTTAAAATAGCACAAAGACAAGAAGTTTGGATTGCTATAGCTCTCTTACCTGGATTTAGTTTCAGTCCATTTCCTTAAGGAACTACTTGTGAGCATAATTTGAATAAGCAGCCTTTAGTAATAAGCCCAGATGTGCTTATGATAGTAGGTGATCTGTTTCTATAGTGGGTGTTGAATTATTCTTTGTGATTTGGGAAAAAACTCCTGAAAGAGATTTTTAAACAAATAAGTCCATTTCTTAGGCAGATGCAAATTTAGGTGATAATCTAGAAATAATTATTCTTTCTACCACTGCAATTTAAAACAGCTTTGCCATGACATTGTGAGCTGTGCTTTGGACAATGTTGTCAAAAACTATGCCCAAAGTCACTAAAGGCCAGAAGGCTTGTTAAATGGAAAAATCATGGGCAAAGCTCTTAATATCTTCCAGAAGGAAAGAAATCTGTGTGAGCACTTCAGATTTCTTCATTCTGAGCGCAGATCTAATTTTTTTAGGCCAACTGAACAAAATGTCTGTCTAGAGAGCCCCAGAAAGAGCAACAAAAGTAAACTATAAATATTCAGCTCTTGATTTCAGATTTTAATAAATTATGAGCTCTGGGAGAAGCATTTTTTCTTTCAAACAACAACTGGCTTGATTCATTTGATAATTTGGTTGTATAGTGCTTGTCACCTTCTATCCAGATACAATCCATAAATCTCTGGCAAGGCTTTAAGATGACACATCCTGGAGGAAATTGGGTCCAAGGGTCCAAGGAGGAGCAGCCACTCCTGGTGGAAGGCGCAGTCTGTATCTGTCCCGTGTCTCCAGCCATAAATAAATCTCCTGCACGGGAAGGTCTGATGTGGCACACGGTGCTCGAAGATTACCCGACCTATTTAACAAGCAGGGAGTGCTGTGGTGCCAGCCCCGGGCTGTGTCCCTGCAGCCCGGGCACGGGCAGGGCGCTGCTGCCAGCCCGGACAACGCTGCGTGCTGCAGGGGCACACCTGGGGCTGGCACACCCAGGGCTGGCACACCCGGGGCTGGCACGCCTGGGGCTGGCACACCCGGGGCTGGCACCCCTGGGGCTGGCACGCCTGGGGCTGGCACACCCGGGGCTGGCACCCCTGGGGCTGGCACACCTGGGGCTGGCACACCCGGGGCTGGCACCCCTGGGGCTGGCACGGTTGTATAGTGCTTGTCACCTTCTATCCAGATACAATCCATAAATCTCTGGCAAGGCTTTAAGATGACACATCCTGGAGGAAATTGGGTCCAAGGGTCCAAGGAGGAGCAGCCACTCCTGGTGGAAGGCGCAGTCTGTATCTGTCCCGTGTCTCCAGCCATAAATAAATCTCCTGCACGGGAAGGTCTGATGTGGCACACGGTGCTCGAAGATTACCCGACCTATTTAACAAGCAGGGAGTGCTGTGGTGCCAGCCCCGGGCTGTGTCCCTGCAGCCCGGGCACGGGCAGGGCGCTGCTGCCAGCCCGGACAGCGCTGCGTGCTGCAGGGGCACACCTGGCGCTGGCACCCCTGGGGCTGGCACGCCTGGGGCTGGCACGCCTGGGGCTGGCACACCTGGGGCTGGCACACTCGGGGCTGGCACACCTGGGGCTGGCACACTCGGGGCTGGCACACCTGGGGCTGGCGCACCCGGGGCTGGCGCACCTGGGGCTGGCACACCCGGGGCTGGCACCCCTGGGGCTGGCACACTCGGGGCTGGCACGCCTGGCACACCTGGCGCTGGCACGCCTGGGGCTGGCACACCTGGCACACCTGGGGCTGGCACGCCTGGCACACCTGGGGCTGGCACGCCTGGCGCTGGCACGCCTGGGGCTGGCACGCCTGGCACACCTGGGGCTGGCACGCCTGGCACACCTGGGGCTGGCACGCCTGGCGCTGGCACACCTGGGGCTGGCACGCCGGGCTCCCTGCCCGCTGTGCCGCTGCCTTGGGCGGGCAGTCTGGATGCGGGGACGCTCCCAGCTCTCAGGGAGGTGAAGCCAAAGCAGACAATGGGAATCGTTAAGTTGCACCCTGCTGGTGTCCCCCAGGTCACAGCAGTGACCGCGGCGAGTGTGGCAGCCCCGGGCCCTCCTGTCCGGGCTCCCTGCGGGCCCCGCAGCGCTCCGGGGGAACCGGCAATAAATTGTTATTGCGCCAGTTTAGAAATTGCGGATTGATGTTCAGCGCTCAGGGCGGATTCCTGCGTGGGTAAAAGCACGCCGAGCTGAGCCGCCCCGGGGCCCGGAGCGCTGAGCGGGCAGGAGGGAAGGGAAGGCTGGGAATGCCGACTGCTGCGCTCGGAAAGGGATCCGGGAAGGTGAATGGCAGGGACTGGCTGTCCTCTGCTGTCCCCTGCTGCCCGCCGCTGTCCCCTGCCCGTCACTGCTGTCCTGCTGTCCCTGTTGTCCCCGCAGCCCGCTGCTGTCCCCTGCTGTCCCCTGCCCATCACTGCTGTCCCCTATGCCCCTGTTGTCCCCTTCCCGCTGCTGCCAGCTCCTGTCTGTCGCTGCTGTCCCCTGCTGTCCCCTGCCCGCGGCCAGCCCCGTCTCGCAGCCCGGTCCCAGCCGCTGCCCAGCGCTTCCCAAGCTCCCAGGGATGGCTGCAGGGCGCTGATGTCCCCGACGCCACACGCTGCCTGTGAGAAGAGTGTTTCTCTGGTGACTTCGAAATTATTTCATGTAACTCCAGTCTAAGTAACATTTCCTCCTTTCTTTAGCTTAACGCCCCCCTCCAGGGCAGGAGAAGGGTGGCCACGCTTCCCCGCAGGCTTCCACCTACTGACCTTCCAGCGCGGGTTAATTATTTTAAGATCTACCCCAAATATATTTAGAAATTCCAACAAATAACTTCTCCTCCAAAAGAAACCCTTCCCAGCGCTGCGGGGTTTACCACACCATCACCCTGCACTTCAAAGTGAAAACATGAATAACTAAGCATAAATGTGACTCT
Source organism: Onychostruthus taczanowskii (assembly GCF_017590055.1). Classification (NCBI taxonomy): domain Eukaryota; kingdom Metazoa; phylum Chordata; class Aves; order Passeriformes; family Passeridae; genus Onychostruthus; species Onychostruthus taczanowskii. Next base: position 2,832,702 of record NW_024499128.1, on the reverse strand, counting down.
CTCACTCCGCTGAACGCATCGGCAAAATCTCACAGGGAGCCTTTCCTTTAATAGAAACCATCAGATTAAATTCTCCCTGCTGCTTTAAGAGAGGGGATTCAATTTACCCTCAAAGATTATTAAACACTAACTCAGCTCTAACTTCGGGAACCCGTTTAATAGTGTTTGTTTCCAGGAAAGAAAAGCCTTTTGGAGTTAAAATAAGGTGTTGTGTGAGGAGTGACTTAGAGAAATACTACAGAGAGAAATCCCGGAGTATCAATCACTGCTCCAGGTTACTTGCAGGGCCATCCAAGCCCTCTCAGCTGTTAATGAGGGAAGGTCAGCGGCTTTTGTGTGGGGCACAGAACGGATGGGCTGCGCGTTAGCACTCGATTGGCATCGTTAGTGCTTGGCACCGCCAGTGCCTGTGGCGGGGGGGCAGAGGGAGGGTCCCTCAGGGTCCCTCAGGGTCCCGCTGGCATCAGCAGCAGTCCCTCGTTCCCTGGGATTTGCATCTGGGAGCAGGTCTTAGCACAGCTTCTGACCCGCATTTGTTTTGCATCTTATTTCGAACTGCTGCGTCCACTTCTCTCGTTCCAGCCCGTGCTGCGGCGCCTTTGGCTCCTCACGCTGGAGGATGTGCTGGCAGCGCCAAGAAAGTTTTCCCAAATACCTTCCTCTGGGCGTAAGGAAGATTGCACTCCTACCAGCACACTGACTCCGGACAGGACAAAGTAACCGGGCTGCTGTCCTTGCGGGGGGACGCGTTCCGCCCGGGAGCGCTCTGCCGGCCCGGGAGCCCTGGGCCGCCTGCTCGGCTCCCGCCTTGCCCCGCTCCGCTCTCCATCCTCCATCCTACAGCACGCAGGGAAGCTGCAGCACTTTTTCCCTCTTGTCTCTGTCAGACACCGTGCTGTGTCTGCCCACCTCATCCCTCACATTCCCGGGATTTAGGGAAGTTGCTCTTCGGGTTGATGGGGCTGATCCCGAGCTCAGGCCGTGATTAGGAGCAATTTTGTCGGGCATTGCCTCTAAAAGCACAAAGGTTCCCAAATCACCGTCCCTACCTCTGAAAGAGCAAGATGCGCGTTACGAAAAAAATTCTCTAAAACCTGGGCTGAAATTCTCACACACAAAGGTTCCCAAATCACCGTCCCTACCTCTGAAAGAGCAAGATGCGTGTTACCAAAAAATTATCTAAAACCTGGGCTGAATTTCTCACGTTGATAGAATTCCAGTGTGTGAAGCTTTAAAAAAAAATAAAATAAGGCAAACAACTACACAAATATTGCTAAATGCCCCATATAATAATTGAGAATTAGCAACGCCGCAGGAATCTGTGTACCTGAAAGGCCTTTTCTGTCGCCTGCCAGCCCACTTTAGGGACAAATAGTTGGTTGTTGTTAAAATCGGGAGATTAGGGGAGCTGGCAGAGCCAGGAATGTGGGCTGTTAAGCAGACATCTCCCACCCATCCTGGCTGGGGGTTGGGTCAGCAGCTGCCCTCCCCCCGGCGCCCTTCCCACACAAAATTCACCTTTTCAGCCCCAAATCTCCCCTCGGACTTGCAGCCTTTACAGAGCTTTAGCTCTGCATTGTTTTTAGCTTCCACCGAGCTGGATCATGGTTCACTCGCTCCTGAGATTGCGTCCCTGTGCCTGAGCTGTGCCTCATCCTTCTGCTCGGACAGGCAGCATCCACTCGCTTGATATAAAGGGACTTTTTTTTTTTTTTTTTTTGTCTCTCTCCCTAAAAGCCTCCTGCAGCAAGGGGGACTCGCATACAATACCTGGCAGGAGCTCCTTGCAGGCTGACTCTAACTGTCAGAAATTCTTGTTAAGGCAAGGCTGCAAAGTTTTAAGCACAATCTTCTGTCCTTCCCATTCCTGCTGGGCGCTCAGATGTGCTTAAATCCCTCTTGGTGACTCTTGAAGTATGCATGTGCTCAGATAGAGAGCATTTGTCATTGTGCACACTAAATGTTTGTGTCAGTGCCATCGCCTGTGGGCAAAACAATGAAATTTCCTTTTCTCCAGAAGTGGGAGCAGAGATGCCCCTCTGTGAGCTCTCTCTGTCTAACATCAGAGCGAGATCCGCAGATTTAAGATGCACTCAGCAGGTCTGAGGAGGTCCCCTTCCTGCATCACTGTTCTCACCTTGGAAATATCTCAGCAGAAGTGAAGTTCTGTGGGTGGGGGTCTGGGGAGGGCAGCGGTGGCAGGCACGGGGGCAGAGCTGGGCTGTGCCCGGTGCTTGGCAGAGAGCACGGGCACAGCTGCGGGGCAGGAGGGAGCTGCTCCATGGCACGGGCTGTTACCGCATCCCTGGGGAGCAGGCTGAAGGTAGCAGGGTGATGTTTCGATAAAAGCCTGTTCCTCGTGGGCACGGCAGCCCGGGAAATCCCTCCAGCTGATGTCAGCGAGGTGCGTGCATCGCAGGCCGTGGCAGCCGCTGGGGAGCCGGCTCTGTCCCGGGAATGCTGCACGGCTGCTGGGCTCCCGAGCCAGGGCTCCCGGAGAGACTGAGCACAGGCTGACCTGGTCACCTCACACAAGAGCACTTTGCCTTTAGAGGAGCGGGAAAGGTCTCAACAGGCACCTTCTCACCAGAAACACTGTCCTGTGTGCTTGCCTTTAGGTGCTGCATGATCCCTGTGTCTGGTGCCTCTGTCCCTGTGCAGTTTATCTAAAGCAACAGCCCAAATTCAAATGGAGCACCTTATGGTCCTAATTGGGGTTTTTTTTTTTTTTTTTTTTTTTTTTTTTTTTTTTAACAGCTATGTCTTTCTAATGGAACAAGAAAACCAAACCAGACCCTGAATGACTAATGTTGTAAATGCTTCTAGAGCAGACGCTCCCGGGATAACAAGTGGATGTGTTTCTTCCTGGAAATAAATAATTTTCAGGGACCTTCATGCTGCTATTTCACATAAAACCTGTGTCCAACACCTGTTCAGGAGAACAGAATCTCCGCTGAGGTCAGGGTGCAGGGAGAGCGAGGGCGGGGAGGGATGACTGGCCCGGCTCGGCTCCTGCTCCTGCTCCTTGTCCAGCCTCCAGAGACTGCCTGCCCCTCCAGGGACGGCGGGATTAGCTGGGAGCCAATGCAAACCGCAGCCTGTGCTTTCAGCGAAGGGAGAAGATTGAAAAGGTGCGCACAATAACGCTGAGTGCTTTGGAAATCACGGCCATCAGCTCAAATTAGCATTAAATCGCCGCCCTGAGCAGCGCCCGGAGCTCAGAGCGGGGCGGGGAGGTGTCTGCGTCCAGCTCCCTGCCCCAGCTCCCAGCATCCAGCTCCCTGCCCCAGAGCCCAGCATCCAGCTCCTGCCCCCAGAGCCCAGCATCCAGCTCCCAGCATCCAGCTCCCTGCCCCCAGAGCCCAGCATCCAGTTCCCAGCATCCAGTTCCCAGCATCCAGCTCCCAGCATCCAGCTCCCAGCTCCCAGCATCCAGCTCCCTGTGCCCAGCTCCCTGTGCTGGGCTCCTCCTGGAGCCTTCAGCAGCCACAAAAGTCCTGGCTCTGTGCTTGGAACACTCACACCTGGCCTCAGTTTCCCATCCAGGTACTAAACTTTCACGAAATAAAGAAATAAATGACTATTGGCCACCAGGAGCTGAGACATGAAACATCAAGGTACACAGTTCGTAATGTCCATTTATCTTTTGGCAGTTTTCAATAGTTACAGCCCCTAAAGCAGAGTGATCTCAGAAATTCCCTAACCCCACGGTCAGTGCTGTGCTGAAGTGCAGCCTGGACGAGGCGAGAAGAGTCTTCCAGAGGAGTTACATCACCCCCTCTGTCTCCCGTCATCAGCCTCCACTGAACCAAAGCCAGCCCAAGCCCTGCGCTCGCCCTCATCCCTCCCAGGACCTGCACGGCTCCTGGACTCTGAGCTCTCAGGTATTCCAGAAGCTCCCGGGTGTGTGTAACTGATGGCAGAACCCTGCTGGATGGCCCGGGGGCAGTGAGAGCACACCGTGCCCTCCCCTCGGGGGTGCAGGGCACCCCAGGCTCCCCACGGAGCCACCCAAAAAGGGGGTGCTGCTGGGGGCTCTGCCGGAGCCCCGGGAAGGGCTGTGGGCAGGAGCAGGCAGCGGGGGCTCAGAGCATCCTGTGCTGCTGCTCCCCTGGTCCCTCAGAGATGCTGGGGGAGGTGGCTGGAGGGGACCCTGCCCTGCTCCCAGCCATGCCCGCTGCCCAGCCCTGCCCGCAGCAGCGCCCGGAGCGTCCCCTCGGAGCTTTCTACAAGTCAGGTCTCCACTGTGGAGGGATGGCTGCTCTCTACAGGGGGGATCAGCAAAAGAGATTAATCTTCTCCGAGGCAAGTAAGCATTCAAATGAAACTCATCACTTAGTGAAATGGCTGCCATTAAAGCAATACCCTCTGAACCTCATGAGAGTGGTTTTGCTTTAAGCACAGCCTGAACTGACAATTAGGAGACCTGTGGCTGATGTAACTGAGACCCCAAGGGGTAACAGAGACCACAGGGAACTCAGTCAAACACAAGGACAGGAATTCCAGGACTGGATCCCCATGAAACCAAGACAATCCTATTAGACTTCCCTACTTATTTTCCAGTAAATCCATGGCAGTCCTACCACATCATCTTTGGAAGTGGCAATCACTCAGGAGCCTCAGCAAAAGTGCATGAGATTTTTTGTTGTTGGACAAGGAGAGAGCAGAAATCACCAGGGCTGCCCTGCTCATCCTTAGTGCCAGGACTGTGCTGACCTGCAGTGCTGGCCACCAGGGCCCGTGGGGCTCTGCCCTTCCCGCTTCTCCTGGGAGCTACACGGGAAAGGCGGGGAGGGCAAGGATGGAGTGCAGCCCTCTGCTTCAAGCACAGCTCCATGTGCTGGGACAGGCTGCAGAAAAACATTGAACCTTATTTTACAGCTATAGTTGGAACAAGGTTTAGGAAACACAAGTAGCTCCACTTTAGAAAATTGGAAAAGTGCCTCCTTGGGAATAGGGCTGCATTAGCAGGGCGTTTTGGCTGATTAAGTGAATTTGCATGCAGATTCTGCTGTTTCAACAAAGAAAAAAGAAAAGATTTTTCATCCTTCTTGGCTGTAATTTTTTCAGAATTTGCCTGCCAGGGTAATTGTTTAGGATGACGAGCGATTAAGATCTGTTTTGCAAACAGAAGTATAATGAGGTTTTAATATCTGGCATTTCCACAGCAATACCCTCAAATCCCCATAAGATAAAATACAGTCAGGAAGAACAACAGACATCTCCTAGGTTGTCACCAAGAAGTTTCTGGCTTCGGTGCTTTTGTGTGGTTTTCAAAAAAAAACAAAACGAGATGTAAGATTATAATTATCCATGATGGCAACACAATGCTCATAATGAGAAAACAATGCTCTTGGACTTCCACCCAGGGCAGCACCTGCCTCTTCCTCTCTGCATCCCTCTGAGCAGCTGAATTAAAAATAAAATATGAGCTGGGGAGGAGGCACGGTGCCCAGGGGCAGGAGGAGCAGCCCCAGCCCCAGCCCTGCTCGTGATCCTGAGCGCTCTGGGCCCAGGCCAGCCGTGCAGGAGGATATTGGATCATTTTCTGCTCTGACAACAGGAAGCCCAAAACAAGGCATTTCCCATTCTTGTTCCAGCATTCATTGAATGGCCTTTAAAAAAAGGAATGTCCCACAAAGGAGTGGCTTTGACAAGTGCTCTCTCTGCACTCAGCTGGGCGCTCCTCACAAGTCAGAGCAATGTTGCCCATCAGGGCTTCCTCGGGCCCTGCTCTTCATGGCACTGACCATGAGACCACCTGCACTGCAAAAACAGCCCTTTGTCTGGGGCTCTAGCACTGATGGTCGTTACCTGGCACATTTCCAACAGAATATTGGAGTTTAGATCCAGGTGCTGCCCAGACCAAGTGGTTAATGCTCACTGCAGTCACAGAGGAGGGAGAGGAGGGAACATCCCAGCCGTGCTGGGGTCTCACTTCTGAGGTCCCACCACCTCCTAGGGATGGCAGAAGAGATTTCTGCTATCCTTGATGCCCAGGGAGAGGCAACTAACTCTGCCAACTCTGCCCCTGCTGTCTGACTCTTACTGCCTCCTCTCCCCTTTCTCCCACCTTATCCAACTCTGCAAACCCCTTTTCTTCCCAAATCCCTCTCCCTACCTTAACTCTTCTGACACTGTGTCTCTAAAATAAGTCTCATGTTCAGAACCACAATTTACAGAGCAGCTTAGACTTCTCCCAGTCATTGTGTCAACAGCTTGACCTATGAGAAGATAACTGATGCTTTCACTACTGCCCATTCCCTCTTTCCCTGTAGACATGGATCCTGGCTGCCTCCAGACTCACTGTCCATTAATCAATGCTTAGCTAACTCATAAATAATCTCTCTCAACTCTTTTTGCAAGTCTTCCAGCCTTTGAACTGCTCTGTAAACTTTGCTCCAGTGCATCTTGGAAAGAACCTCTAAATGATTCAAATATTGCCTGAATTTTTCATGGGTCCTCTGCAGAGAGGTGACATTCATTTGAACAATCAGCTTTCATTTGCACCACGTGGGAAATGGGACAAGGAAAAGTTAGATGTTCCCCTCAGGTTCATCAGCAGCCCAGACAGAGATTTAGTTGCTCGACCCTAGTCCCAGTCCTGCCCCAAACCACGTGGCAAGGAGATATCCATCTCTTTAGGAGGATTGCCATGCTGATCTCATCACTGGCATCTCACCCGCCTGCTTTTTTATCTCTAATTATGTACTGACACAATTATCCTTCATTACAGAGAGTGCCCGCTGTGCACACACAGACAGGGAAACAGCTCTGCACTGCAGCTGGGCCGTGCTTTATTCTGTCTGCTGCAAGATTTACCCACCAGCATCCTTTTTAACCATTGAGTGTAACAGAAACCAGTGAGGGGGGTGGGGTTTTGTTCTCTGGATAGAACTGCCCTGGTGTTGTAGTTTACAGATCATCCACAAAGATACAAATTGTTTTCATTTCTTTTCCCTTTTAGCATTTTCTGCAATATTAAGTTTATCATTACACATGATAAAACTGCTATCACTGAAGCTTTCTGCTTGGTTCAGGGCACTTTCCCATGTCATCTACCTGTATTTATTTCTCCTTTGCAAGGATATAAATAACAAAATGTATGACCTGAGGCAATTTGGATATGGCAGCCACTTCTGAAATCACCAGATGGAAATCAATCAGATTCTAACTGCAGAGGAGTGAATAAGGATGCCTGGCCTGATGACTGCCATGCACTGGGTCACCCACGAGTGAGATTTTGGAGAGGAGAGGGGACTGCAAGCGAGGCTGAGGTGGAGCCCCACCCTCCCAGCGCTGCTCAGACACTCCAGCCTGGTTCCCCAGTGGGGTGTGGCTGGTGGGAATGGCCCCAGTGCCCGGCTGACCCAGGTCCTGCAGGGACTCAGAGCTCAGTGAGTGCCTGTGCCAGCCTGTCCTGCCAGGCTGCACACAGCCAGGGGTGTTCCCTGACAGTGAGAACAGCTCCCTCCTGCCCACAGAGTCCCCCTGGCACCTGCAGGAGGGGCCAAGGGCTCTGCTTTATGGGTGCCCAGGGTCTCTTGGGTGTCTTCTTGTGCCTCTGGTCACAAACAGCTCCAGCCCAAAGCCAGTGGCCTTTCACTGGAAACACCAGGACGTTTGGTGACAGGAGTTTATTTGTCCAAATTAGTCACAGGTCAGTGCTTAAATAACTCTATTCGTATCTTGGTTCCTATTTTCTTTCATCTTCACTTCTGGAGTCAACCTGAGAAAGAGAGACATTTCCTGGTGTAGTATAAACCCCCGCTTTAGCAGCTGAGGATGTGAACTTTATGTCTCATACCAGAAGAGCTGTCAAGAACTGGCTTTCCCATTTAATCCAGTCCTCCGTTCTGCTGCTGAGGGTATGGGTTTCAGATTCCTCTGAATTTTCTTGGATGAATGGCTAGACCATGCTTGTTTGCAAACTTACTAAAAAAGGAGGCAGGGCTGTGTTTTCATTTGCTTGTATTGTTTTAAGCAAGTTGATACCTTCCACAAATAAAGATATTCATTGTTTTATTCTTTGCATAGCAGTAAAAGAAGTTTGAAGCTCCAGATGAAGCTCCAGAATCCATCAGAAATTCCCCAGCCTGGTTTTTAATCTTTGTCACCTACCATGAGCAAGGTGCTTCGTGACTGATTCATACTTTGATAGTGCTGCATTTTATGGGCCATTTGTCAGGTTTTGGCACCATCAGAAAAGTTCTAGTGAAACATTTTTGTGGAGGACAGAATGGGAGGAGGACTGAATGGGAGGTGGACAGGAAGATGATTCTCCCCTGACTTGGTAGAAGAAATGAAAGATATCTCCCATAAAAAAGAAGTGAATCTGCAAGTTCACAGGGATGTAATGCAGTCTGCCTGTGGCTCTGCCATGTGCTGTGCTCAGAAACCCTAAAAACTCTCTTTTTTTTTTTTTTTCTTTTAGAATCGAGAGAAGCTGTATAATATTTACACCCTTCTGAACAGAGCAGAGGAGTGAGTCATCCCACTTATCTCACCAGTCCCTGACAGCAGCCTCTGAGGCACTGGGCAGCATCACTGATCCAGAGCAGGGTGGCAGAGGAGCACCGGGGCAGCCTCTGGAGGAGCAGACCCAATCTGCCTGCTGGGCAGCAGTGACACACAAAAAAACCCTGCTACAGCAGAGTCTGTAACACTCTGTACACTTTCTTAATTTGGGGCACACAAAGATTTGAGGACACTTCAAACAGTTTTTGTTTTTAGAGGAACTTTTGGGCGAAGCCCAAACAGCTTTGGCTTGGTGAGTCAATGTTTCTTTCAAGCTTTTCACCCCATTTGCCACTTGTTTGGTAGCAAACTGTACTTAAAGGACTATTTTCATATGATCCTTGATGTTATTCCACCAGATCAGTGTAACATTAGTCACCACGCAGAGCAGAACCAGCTGGAAAGCAGCACAGAAGCCATGTGTTGCTCTTGCTCAGAGTTCAGAGAAACACTCAGACACAGCTCAGCATCCAGCCCTGTCAATGCACCTTAAATTGATCTTTTGTTCCTAATCCTGCCTTCTCTGGAGATAACGTCCAGTGAAATTGCTCTAACTTTGTTTATGTAGGTCTAATGCTGATCAAAGATCAGGATACTTTCACATACAGAACATTATGAGATAAAGACCAATCTTAGAACCAGAGAGGGTACAGAGCATGCCATGTCCTCTCATAATGAGCTGTGACAGGGAAATAAAATTACTTGTCTAATACTTCTGAACCTGGGAGGAATGGAGATAGGTTCCAAACAGGTCCCTGTGTTACTTTGCTTAATGAAAATTACATTATTTTATCATGTTTTTATACTAAGAGATTGGTTTATATCCTTTTGCATACCAATAGCAACATTTCTAGTTCAGCATTTGTGACCTTTTCTCTCCCCTGCCATTCCACTCCACATATCCATTTCCCCACTGAGAACTTCCACCACTGAGCTGTGTTATCACTGTCAAGCAATATTTGAGTGTTGCTTCACAGCTGCCTGTGACACAAACTGAGCTGCTCAGGACAGCCCTGCAACACACATTTAGAGAGTGATTTGCCTAAAACAAGGGAGAAGAGATGGGCTCTGGTCTCTGCTATTGGGCCTTCCCACAAACTCCTGCCAGCCCTCGTCCACTGCTGAGATTTGCCTCTCATTTTTTCCCTGGAGCACTGTGGATCCCTGCAGTCTCCTAATAAAGCAGCACATTTTGTTCTTCCCCCTGCAAGATGTCTCATAGTTTGGGATTTAGGAGCCCAGACGAGGTGAGCAGGTTGATTTGGAATGGTCTCACAGTTTGCCACTATGCCAGAGCTAATGGAAGGTTAAACCAAAATGAGAAGCAAATAACACTAAGCAAACTGGAGGTGATGATAGGAGGGGAGGGTGAGCACTTTGGGGGCTGCCAGATATTTTTTGGGCCACTGTCAACCTACAACCTTGCCTTCCATTGATTTATCACCTTATTGCTCACAATATCAGGATGACAAAGATTTTCTCAAGCATCTGAGCCTCCCTAACAAGGGAGACTCTTCCATGGTCTCCCATGCACTGCACAGCTCACGCTGGTGGCCCTGCAGGCTGTGACAGTCTCCAGAGAGAAATGACAACTGAACATTGCACAGAAACTTTGGTGACATCTCTGAGCATTGCTGAGAGGTGTGTGACATTTGGCATGTTCAGGGCTTGCCGCTGCAATACTCCAGGCTTTCATTCTGGGTCTATCCAAGTTCCTTGTGCTTGGGCAGTACATCCCCAAGTTTGCCTTTCTGTCCCCCACCTGGCTGTGGCTTGGACTGCAGTGCACAATAGAAGCCTTTCTCCTAAGGAGCAGGGTAGCCACGCTCTGGGGACTCTGGTTCTCAGGTTCGGGCTGTACCTGGCATCTACATTTGCTCTGCTGTACCAGTTCTGAGTGTGCCCCTCTCGTGGGAAGGGTCACATGTTAAGAAACAGGCTTCCTCTAATTAGCCAAATTCAAACCATAGAATTGAGTGGCTTTTCCACAATTCATCATTTACATTTGTCCAGGAGCAGTACAAAGGGTACTTGGAAGCTGCCAAGAAGGTTCTCACCTTCACTCTGGGAAGAGATCAAGTAGACAGTTAATATAAAATTTCCTTTTACCCTTTTATATTTGCTTATTGCCTCTCTCTTTTCAGCCCATTAGGAAATAAGGTCAGCATCACCTCAGAGAGTACCTGTCATGCTGTTTTGCTGTCCCCTACTTTTTGTTCACCAAAAGCCATCCTGATCTCATCTGAGCTTTGCCCCAACCCTCACATCTGGAGGGTTTGTGTAGTGAGGAGCCAGGAAGACTGCATAAAGAAAAGGCACATTCACAAAACAGGAAAGATTATTCCCCTTAAAATTCTTTCTGTCATTTTATTTTCAGTGAAGATTTGAAAATTCTCCTACAGAAAGACCCTGGGCACGAGGCAGTGAAGTATTTTCCCAAGTCTCTTCCCAAGCTCTTGTAGAACATTGAGTCCTTCTGCTGTAAGGGCTCCATCTTTCCTGATGCAATCAGTGGTCTTTCAGATAAGTTATCAGTTTGATTCTCCCAAATTCTCGCTGCTCCCTAGGCCCTGCAAGCTTGGTAATAATGTCCAGTGAAAAGTCTTCCAACCTGCTGAGCTGCTCTCTGGTGTGAACCTATCAGTCCTGCTGCCTCTCTGGTATGGAGTCCAGGCTTGTCAGCAAGTGACTCTTCTTCCAGGAGTCCTACATGCTGGAAGAAGATTTAGTTTCGTGATTGTTTCCCATGAAACCCGGATGACTCTTAGTCCTGGGAAGAAGTAGGTCGTATTAGCGAGGCTAACAGGATTAAGCACAGTTCAGTAGGACACTCAGATGGCCACGGATTTCTGCCCTGCTGACAAGCACTGCAGCGCATCAGGAGTGCCAAACATCCCTGACAAAGGAAAAACTTAACTACTCCTTCCTTTGGTACATACCTACCTCTACCTTGAATAAAGAACAACACCGGGCAATCTCATGATGGGGTCCTGGGAGCCCTCAGACAAAGGATGTAAAACGAGTCCCATTTCACCCTTGGCTTGTCTCTTTCTGCATTAGTGCTCGGAACACCGGCCAGCAGAGCGGGGGCTGGCAGCGGGTGGGGGATGCGGCCGGGCACATCCCAGCCCCGACTCCCAGTCTCCAGCAGCTCCCCGAGCAGCAGCGATTACATCCTCGCCACTGCCTCTAGAGGGTAGAGCAATCATGAGTCTCCACAGGGGCAGGCGGGCTGGACAGTGCCATTTCAGGCTCCTAAAAGCTTTAAAATTTCCTTAGCAACCCTGCACAAAACCTGCCAGTCAGTGCAGCCAGCCGGCAGACCTGAGACTGGTGATGCAGCAGTTTCGCAGCGCGCTGCCAGCTCCATCCCGCTCCAAACATATTCATAGCAGTCTCATGGACGTCCCAGGACTGCTTTGGCAGCAATTGTGCGGGATAAATAAAGCTCCCATTGTTGCAGATGACTCTGCTTTCAATTGCAGGGGAATCCAGGCCAGCGGGGACTTCTGCCTGATAAAGGCTCGCCCATTTCGCACATTTGCGCCGCTGCTCGGGTAATTCAGGGCTCGGCTGCAGCGCTGCGCTGCACCTTCCCGAGTTTATTTTGGGACAGCTGTTTCCTAGCCATTTGCAGCACTTTTCTAAGCAGCTACCCCTCCACTATAAAGCTTAATCCTTGTGTCCCCAGCCTCAATGCACTGCCATTTGAACAGGCAGGAGGTGATATGTTCTCAGCCATAGGTAGGTCCGGCTCTGCACATAAAAACAGAGAGAGCCTTTGCCTCAGAAATCTTTTTGGGGAAGAGGGGTTTGTATCATGTGATATAAGTCTGTAATCAAGGGCTTGTGTGATTTCTGAACTATTGAGTGGAAGTGTGTTCTATTTATGACATGCCTTGACAGAAAGTCTTTTTGTAGTAGAGTTTGAGCTGTGCATGCTCACTTACAGCAGTCCCGATCATGACCTCTGAACAAATGCCTGAAAACTCCTTGGATTCCACTAGCTGTAAATATTCCTTTCATAGAATAAATTAAAAGGGCCTGATGCAGATGTTTGCATTCTACCTTAACTTTATAACGCATTTATTTGCCCCTCCAGCAATCTACAGAACAATCACTGCTCCTGACTCGTGCACAGCCTGAGCAGCACAGAGATACAGCCTCCTCAGAGAGAAATACCAGTCCATCTTCATTTGCTTAACTACCTTCCTCCTAAAACCCTTCAGAAATTGCATGCAACTTCCCTGGAACAGAAATTTCTCACTAGTAGGCACCTGAATAATTAGAAATCTTATTGAAATTTTTATTCCAGCAATCTGCTCTGCCTATCCAGCACGTGTGTTTGAAGCTAATCAGAGCTCAGAAGGCAGTTTATATAAATCAGCCTGGGGATGGTAATATGATAGCAGCCGTGCTTGTTTATAACACAGCCTTCTACATAGTGCAAAGTCTGAGTTTGATTGTTTATAGCAGCAATGAAAAGCCATGCCTCTGCCTTGCCCTTTGATTGCTTGTCTCATCTGAACCACTGAAAGCTGCAAAAAATTCCAACAGCACTTTTTTCTGGATGTTTAATCCACTATGCTGCAGCCTGTTGAACAGGAAAAAATAAAAAGTAGTAAAGTTAAGGTAGGCAGTTTCTCAGGAGTCTAACCTCTCTCACAGGGGCCAGAATGAGTGTCAAAGCACGTGTCTCTCACAGGAGCACTGGGACAAAGCCCTCCATGGCCCTGCAGGGCTGGCTGGCTGCAGCAGCTCATGGCCGTGCACAGCCAGCACACACAGCCCAGCTGGGCTCACAGGGAGTGGAATGGGGACTGTGAGAGAGTCGTTTGTTTTCCCACTTCTCTGGATGCCAGACGTCTCAATCTGCTTGCAATTTGGGGAGGGAGAGATCCCCAGGGGAGCAGGAGGGAAAGGAATGGAGGAGGCTGCTTCCTATGCTCTCAGCATGGCAACCCATTGAGAAACAAGGGAAGACAGACAAGAAACTTGCTAAAATACAGTCAATTATGTCTAAGGACCCTACAAAAGGGAGAAATGTTGCTTATAAACAATGCTCTAGGAACCACAGAAATTATGAGACATGGTTTCTGCACAGTCCCGTGCAGATCAGATTCTCTGATGTCTGATAGCACAGTTGTGCTCTCCTTGCAGCTTTTATCATTGGGGAGGCATGATGGGTTTCTCCCCTGCCCAGCACACTATTGGAGTGACACATGGAGCACTCTGGATGTATTCATTTGGGAGCTAATCTCTTGCTGCTTTTGGAAAAAATGACAAACATGTAGGGCACAGACCCCTCACAGACACGCTGAGGACCAGCACAGAGGGCACGTCCTGGCTGCTGGAAGGAGGGTGACACACCTGACCTTGGTCCCAGGCAATTACAAGTAACACCACGTGCCTAACATGGGGCTCACCTGTGCTTTTACAAGGCAAACAGGAAGCTTTTCCCTAACAGGTTTCCCATGGCCCCTCTCCAACCACACGTGGCCGGCCAGGGAAGCAGGGAGCCTTCCCAGCACTCCTGGTTCATCCTGCACTGAGAACAGGCAGACCTCAGCTCACCAAATGAGCACCCCAGCACTCACCCTTGTAAAGCTCCGAGTGAACAGATCACCCCTGTGTATGTAAATGAACACCCAGTAGCAGGGCTGGCTCTGCAGGGAAGGTGTCTGTGTCCCCACAGGGTCCCCACAGCAGGGTGGGTGACACAGCCTGCTTTATGGCTCTTGTAAAGGCCACGTGAAAAGCCACCTGAGGCTGGTGGCTCAACATGACCATGGTTTATGGCACACTGCTTTCCCCTTTGCTGTGCTTCTCCAGGAATGTGGTGTCACCTGAGGTCTGCAGGATGCACGCAGGGGTGTGTAACAGCCCCAAAGCCTCCAGTGCACTGAATCCATGGACTGGCTGTGCTGAACTGCTCCTGTTGCAGAACTCGAGGAGGTCACTTGCACAGCCTATAGCATGTCAGCTATGTGAGCTGTGCATTTATTTTGTTACCGGTCTCCTGTAGCTCCTGGGAGGGGGCCTGTGCCCACCCATGGCTGTCCTGGGCTCTTCCTGCAGGATGAGCTGCAGCTGGAGGGTGAGCTGCTGTGTGATCCTGTGCTCTGCTGCTCCAGCCTGTGCTCTCTGTGAAAGACCAGGATATTCAGAGGACATGCTCTAGTAATTTTATTGGTTCCCTTTATCAGTTTTGAGCATCCATCTTTAACCTTAATTGTATATTTATATTTCTGGTGACTGTAACAAATGCCTTTCCTTCTCTCAGTATCACTGACAGTAATAGTGTAGATACACATGTATTTGCCTCCTTGGTGTACAACGATGAGTTTAAATCCATAAAGAAAAATTAGACTTAGAACTACTATTTTGGTGTTGGCCTTTTTCGTTAGAGTGAGATACAAATCACAGAACTCTTAATTTTCTTTATGCTGCTGCCCAGTCCCCTCTGTTCTTGAATCAGCTGGCATTTCTCCTAGCTCACCATCAGTGTGCTGAGATGATGATAAACCTTACAGCAAATTAATCTGGGAGTGGGTGTAGGTAGTCTGAATTTGTGAATTTTTAATTCCAGATATATCTCAGAACCATTTTGCCTTTCTGTGACAACATTCCTCTGAGACAAACTGAGATTGCCTACAGGTTACTGCTATCATTTTGTGCTTCTTTCACTTGCTTAACCTATTTTTCTGCTTCCTGGATTCGACCATTAAGCTATCCAGTCCTTCAAGGAATGATTCAAACTTCCCAACAGGGAAGTCATTGATATTCAAAGACTTGTATTTCTTAGGAGCAGCTGTTCTAAGGGGCCTCTGTAATACCTATATGTATTCATTTATTTCCAGTGTAAGGGTTAAGGAAGTGTCCCAAGCAGCAGAGGCCACACTGGCTCTGATGGCTGTAAGCCACCACACAAACACCTCCCATTTGTAATGTCCCCATTCAAGTGTCTTTTGCACAGTAAAAACATTTAGCAATGAACACAGGACACAAGGAGTTTATGTGAGTCACTGTCCGACACAATAAATGTCAAATGTGAGCATCTGTTAAACTGCAGGGGGTTTAAAATGTCACCAAAAGTGGTTTTGGGAAAAGAATCTCCATGAGTGCTAAAGTAAAGCAAGGTGACAGGTCTGTATGGGAGGATGTGGTTGACACTCTAACAGGCAGTCTTCCTCCTTTTCACTGACATGAGCCTGTTTTGTGTAATTTCCATGGTGAGTTTTCTGTATGCAAACACACAATTACTACAATATGTGTGTAATTGGTTGTTCTGTTAGTTAATCATGTGGCTAAATCATCTCTCCATAAATAAACCAGGAAGAATCACACACCATCAATCTAGGAAAACAAATGAAAATAAGATTCTCTCCATAAAGTTTTGTAAAAAGACTGAATTCCCTCAGTCTCAAGAGGAGACAGAGTGCTCTGTCAGCCTTGCTGCTGCTGGGTCTGATCATCTCCTGCTCCCCTCTGGTGCCAGCTGGTGCTCCCAAAGGGATCCTCCAGTCCTGGACATTGTCAGATGGGCTCTGGCAGTATTTGCTTGGTGTTAGGGAAGCTGAGATTTGTTATTTTTTAATTGATCCACTCCACATTCTGTCTTTTGGAAATGGAAAGAAGTGGATTGAAAAATAGCTGTGAAAAAATGAGGAAGCTCCTCTGGGCACAACAGTCAGAGAGCTGATGGAGCCAGAACAGGAGGAACAATAGGCCTTTGTCCTTCTCACAGGTTATTGCTGTTTTGTTTTCCTTGAAGTCCGATATCCCAAGAAATGACTCCCAAACCAGTCTTGGTTCCTTCCAGTTGCTTCATATGTTTTCTGGTGGGAATTTCCAAAGTACTCTGAAGTGTTAAGCTTTGAAAAGTTTTGGCTTTCCTGACAGTTACAAAATGTTTGTTGTTTTCGTTGTTTTGGGTTTTTTTGGTTTTTTTTTTTTTTTTACCAAAAAAGTGATTTTTAATCAAAATAACAGGGAAAGAAAAGTAATGAGCCTGAATTTTATGTAACATTGAAGGAGGAGAAGGTGGCTGTGGCAGGGCACAAAGCACATGTGGAGCTGCAGCTCCCTGGCAGTGCCCAGACCACCAGAGGCAGAGAGCCAAGGCTGGGCTCACAATGGCCATAGGAGGGACACGACAGACAGATGGACAGATCCCTCCTGCAGCTGCACCCTGGCACAGCCCCTGGGCACTGCCCAGGCTGCCCTGCTCTCAGGAGCCCATCCACACCAGGACCTCAGCCTAACCTTGGAGATTCTCTTCCCTTCAGGCCTGGGCTTCCACTCCTGCCTCCTTCCACCTCCACACCAAGATGAAGCTCCCGCTGCTCAGCCACCAATTCCCAAAATCACAGCTGCTCCTACCAGTCCCCAAGAGTGAGCTGGAGTCCCCCCAGCTATGACTCCTCCATGTTTCCTTTCTGCCCTGCTGTTCTGTGTATCTACTTCACTCTTCTGTCTCCCCATTGGGGCAGAAGATTGAGAGTGTCCCATGGATTTCCAGATAGCCACTCCTCAAGCTTTTGCCTGGCAAGATTCAAAACTGGCTTATCACCATGTACAAGCTCTCCACAAGCAGCCAAATCAGACCAACAATCTACCTGGCCTCTAGTCCCTGCCGCATTGCCCAGAACCTCTCCATCACTGCCACCATCTGATGCTGAACCAGACTCCAGCATGCTTGGGCCAGCAGATTAAATCAGCAGTCTGAGGTTACACCACCTTCAGCCTTGCTCCTCTCAAAGGCAGAGATATCTGATCCTCTGGGGATCCAGGCCCTAGATTGTCACTGTCAGCCCAGTACACTGAAGGAAAATAACTCCAGCCTGGATTGGCCTTAATACAGAATTGCAGCAGGCCCAGTGCTGACTCACAAGAAATTGTCCTTGTTTTGAGGGCAGTGACACCTGGCAAGAGGATGGGAAAGGTGAGCACAGTGGTGACATCTTTAAACACACTGACCTTGGCAATGTAATATTTCTGGGATTGTGTGACACTGCTATAAATTATTATTCAGACCCACAGGAAATGAGGACATTGGACTGGAAAAAGTGTCCTACCCTCTTGAAACCAGCATTGAGCTGTTGGACTGAGAGATGATCAGTAGCAAGTTGGAAGAATCTTTGAAAAACAACCTATTTACACATCAAGCTGCTCTCACATTTAGACAGCACTCCCTCTACTATAAGCAATTTTCAGCTCTCAAATTATAGGCTACAGAGTGGAAGAAATCAATTGCAGTAGATTTGCAGGTCTGCAAATGGCCATGTGTGAAGTTATGCACAGGAATATCCCCTTGGCAAAGCTGTGTGAGCCTGAGGGCATCAGAGCTCACCTTCTTCCATCTGTACCTGTGCTGGCTGAGGCATTGCCTGCCTTCCTCAGGTCCTGAGTGTCTGTGTAACCTGTGCAGAACTGCTTCCTACTATTTTAAACCCCTTTAGGCACGGGCTTCCACCTTTTTTCTGGAAAGGTATGTCCATGATTTAGTACCTAGCACTAATAAGGCATTTTTCATATACTTAGTCTAAAGGTTTTGAAAATACTCTTTCTCCTCTCTTACCTTTACTCAAATCCCCAAAACAAATAATAGATCTTTTTTTATTTAGTACCTGTGTAAATCTGAAATATTCCATAGAATAACCCATTTCTGAATTAATGTATGCATGGTTTTTCTTAATTGTTGGTTTGTTCTTTAATTCTGGTGAAGTGCTACTGCTGTGAATGCCTGGTGAGATCTTATAGTGCACTAGCAACACCCAAACAGTATTGACTGTGGAATATCAACTCCTTAAAAAAAGGTTACTGTTGGAGAACATTCAGATCCTCATTTCAGTGAAGATTCTCAGTTTTATATCTCGATTTCTCAGAATGAGATAAACACAAGCATTTACAACCCAGAGAGGTGGTGGCTGGGTACAAGTTGGTGGCTAGCCAAGCACAAACTGGTGGCCTCCACAACTGGATCAGCTGCTCCATGCACCTCCCAGTTTGAGCAGGAGTCAATGTTATACCAGAGAAATAAATCAGAGGGCAAAAAATAAAAGAGGATGAGAGTGGGAAGGAAGCCTGACAGAACAATACAGAAGTTACAAAATCAGTATCTTCTCAGACTCTCCTGTTGCTGAAGGACAGGAGTGAAGAGTCTCTTCAGGGAACTCAGCTCTAGTGAGTGGCTGCTCTTTCCAGAGGGGTGTCTGGACTCTCACCCCTGGAGTATCAGGGGTAAAACAAAAAAGAAGCTACAACTATGAGAAAAACCATGTCAGGGTGGAATTATTGGGAGAAAGGGATGGATACAGAAGCCAAGTCATATCTGAAACAAAAGGTGTGGCAGCTCTGAGACATTTCCATCACAACATTGCATTCTCTGAAAGATGTATGCAAGGTTACAGCAAAAGCAACTCAGAGCTAAAGAATGTTATCCTGAAACAGATGAAGTTTCTACTGGCTTGAAAAGTTTGATTTCTATAATATCAGAAATAATTTCCACAGCACTGGATGACTAAAATAGGACTTCTTGCTGTAGACCAAATCTAAAGCATAATGGTTTTGTAGAGGCATGGAGAAAGTCCACACAGCTCACCTTCAGTGGCCTTTACAACTCTACTTTTGGTTGTTAACAAAAATTTAGAACAGGGCTTGGCTATAAGATTCAGGGTAAAAATGGCAAAGTGTCTCAAGTCTCCTCTTTGCAGGGACTCTCAGATAAGTTCTCTGCAGCATTCTACCATTTAAAATCTAAAAGATGATAAAGAAGTGGCTGATGCATGAAACTCACTTACTGTTAGCAAAAAACTCTTTGAGAAACCAGACAGTGATTGGTTCCAAAGAAGTCAGCAATAGCAGACCCTCATAAAGACCCTAGAACAGAGCTTTTTGTAGGAGTTTTCAAAAATACCCATTGCCATATGAGCTCACAACAAAGTCTTAAGACTCTACCTTCAAGTAATTCAGTTCAGGTAAAAGCTGTTGGCATTTTTACATCAAGGAGCCAGACTGCCTGGATGTACTGCTTCCCACATGCACTGGGGAAGGTCAGTGCCTTAACTTTGTGCTATGATGGGCTAAATCACCTAGGAATCATCAAATGAAAGCACCAGTTCTTCTTCACTTGCAGCTGTAATCTTCCCAAGTTTGAAACCCAGCTGATCACCAATCTGATTCTGATCGAAGGGCAGAAGCAAAAGATTTCTCTTTGATAGAAAGCTATTGACAAGAACTTTAAATATCTCAATCTCCTGGGCTTTGGGCTGTGCTGAAAGATGGGGTTTACTCCTTCAGCTTCTGCTGTGGAGGATCCCTGAGACTGATTTCCTTGAAGCTACTCAGAAGCATAAAATCCTATTAATAAATAAAAACCCCTGTCCCTGAGCATTCAGATGACTCTGTGAGTAAACCCTAGACAGAAACATCCGGTTTGATGGTGAGAGTTTATTTTGCCTATGGACCAAAACATGAAAAAGCTGTGCTGCTAAGGCTTTAGAAGCACCAAATTAAGGCTTTTTTAGAAGATTCTGATTGTTAAGCTATTAAAGAAAAGCTTTTTGAAGTATCAATGCACTCTGAGCATTGAGGCAAGAGGTAAAATGAGCACCACCAGTCTGCCAAAACACCAGAGTAGCCTCCAGAGCAGCCAGGGAAATCAAGTGTCCAAGCAGGTTCCTACATGCATCATAACACTCCAGGCAACAGCCTTCAGCACTGGCAAAGCTGTGGTGATTTGGTGAGCACTTCCTCGTCAGGCACAGTCAGGAAGAAATTATGAGGACATGAAATTTTCATATACATATACAGACACACATACATGTACATATGCTTGCTGGAAAGAGTATAGGAATCATAAGAATACTGCTTTTTCTTTAATGCAGCAACTGCAGGATCAAGCCAAAAAGTTATTGAAAAGTATCTATTGAAAAGTCCTAAAGATCCCAGAATAAGAAGTGACTTTTACTGAAAAAATATCAGTTTGTTTTCTGTGCATAGCAAATCTGAAAAATAAAAGTGACAATTCTCTTTCCTTCCCATGCCCTTCTACTACTGACCACAGCATGCATGAGAGGTGTTTCAAATACAGTATATCTAAAACTGCTCCAAATATCTTCCTCTGACCCTCCCCACAAGTTTTCTCTATAGAATCTAATGGTTTTTTATTGTTAAAACCAAAGCTCAACCAAAATGTAGCGTGAGTGAAAGGCCACTTCACTCCCACTCCAGTGGCCGTAGGAGGGAGTGCCCAGAAAGCAGGGTGTGCTGAAGCACCTGCTGAATGTCTCCTAGTCAGATAACAAACCAGCTTGACTAAATGCAATTCATATTCACGGCTAAATATTGAGGACAAATAAAGGTAGTCAGATGCCACAGTTGGCTTTGACTTCACCACTTGTGGAAATGTTAATTCATGCTTAATTCTTTCTTCCTACACTATTGTCGGTTCTCCTTCTTTGTTCTTGAAAGTCCATCTTCCCAAACTCCTCTGAATGTAAACTGCCACTGACAAGAGGAAGAAGTACAATTACGTGATTCCACCACCAAACAACTCCAGTTTCAGTTCCATTTCAGAATCCCAGTTAAATGAATTCCTCCTATTTTCAAGTCTTCAAACGCAATTGCCTGAAGGAGCTCTCCAGATGTTTATCTCTGTGCCCCTAGCCCCGCTCTCTCTGTTACTCTAATTGGTATCTTCCTCCTCTCTGCAACATGCTGCAAAACCCAGGCATTGCTGGGGTGAGAAACTCCTACTCCTTCTCAAAAAATACATCAGGAGCAGTTTTCTAGGAATTAGTACTCAGTTCCTGCTCAAATGTCTGTAGCATCTACCTCTGAATATTACCTTAAGGAGGAGGTGGCAAAAAAATCTCATTTGTTTCTCAAGGTCTTTATGACAAAAGTCTAAAGATACCTTTTTTATTCTGTCCTGGGTTTTTGGCTGGCTTGCACTTTGAGATCTCCAGCTTTGCTGGCTGGCAGATAGCATAGGAAAACAGGAAGGTGACAATGGCAATAAGGCTGATATCTGAACAGAGGGCAGGGGGATCTAATCAAATTACTTCTTTCTCCTACTGAATGCTAATTCTTAATAACAGGAGAATTTACTCTGGGCTAAATTCAGCAGTCACATCTTTATCAAAAGCCAAATGGCTTTTACTTCATGAGTTTCATCTAGGAATTATGAAGCATCATAACTCTGATTAAAAAAAAAAAAAAATAAAAGGTAAATACTTTTGTTCATTTGTTCATTTTAGTGGGAATTTCTGACCTGAAATAAAAACTTGAGACTCTGAAGGACACTGCATTGGTTCTTGGATCTTCCTGCCCAGAGGTCCCTGCAGGATCACAGCTCTCATTTGAAAGTGATAGAAAGAGAGTTCTGTCTTCTAGGACCTAGTTTTATTCACTTCAAAGTAAAAGGTGTGTCTTCCCAAGCTTATATTTTAAAAGTTTCTCTCTGTTCCTAGTTTCACTTCTATTTTATTCTCTCTAGGGTCTTTTCTCTGCCACTTAAAAATGGATCAATTCAGCCAATGCTGTGACACTCATATGAAGTAAAAATGCCAACTACAGATGTCACTTGCCTTGTTTATTTAGTCATTCTTGACTACAGATTTTGTGAGGTTTGCTTGTGAAACAGTTTACAAGAATAATCTTCAATACTGGAATCTGATCCATCCGTGCAGACTCCACTGACTTCATTGGGTCTGATCAAATTGCAGGATCAGTTCCTACATTTGTACTGAACTCTGCCAGATTGTAAATAACACATTGGAAAAGAAATCAAATCTACCCCTCAGTGTACAACAATTATTCTACTGTGACAGACACAGACTGGGTGCAGCCATGGCATCCCTGGTTATGCTGTCCTTGGCCTGCATTGGTTTGTTAAAGTGTGGGTATGAAGTGAAGACCAGGGTGAAGAGGAACCAGGGTCAGAGAGGAGGTCATCATTAATGTGCAGCATTGACAGTAGGAAGGGATTTGTGAAGGCAGATTTTTCTTCTAAGGAAGAAGGCATAGGAAGGAGATAAGGAAATTGCTGGAGTTAGATGGCAAGGTGAGTCTCAGGCTGATGCCTGGGCTGCCATCAGTTTCACAGTACACAAAAGCTAAACTCAGCATCCAGGCTGGGATGTGATGTGCAGTCAGGCAAAGTGAGATGATTTCAGGGAGAAGAAATGGCTCAAATTTTAAAAACTCGGATTTTTCATGTTTTATTTTATATCCATTTTCATTTTAACACAGTAGTTTCCTTGATGCTTTGTTTGCCTAGCAGCACCGGCAGAAAAAATTTGCATTTAGTTTAGCAGAGACAGTACCTGCCTATCTCTGTGCCCCTTCCCTGCAATCAAAGCAGAGAAATACATTTGTGGACACACAACTAATGCTTCTAGATGGCAAGGCCAACTTAAATGTGTGCTGTTGTCATCTGGGTCAGCAGTTTGGTGCTTTGCAGAGCAGGTGTCACAGGTGTGACACAGACAAGTGTGTCTTGTGTCTCTTAAGTCTCAGTGTGGTACCTTAACTGGAAAGTTTCTGTTCTTGTTGTGTTCAAGAACTCTCTGGGCAAAATGCACAGAAATTCTTTGGTATTCTCAGTTGAAAAGTGGCCAAATGACATAACAGGTGATCATTGCTTTTAATGTCAAAAATCTGGAAAATTAAAAATTAAAAAAAATTTAGCAGCAGGGTGATCAGTTGCTATGCTAAATGAAGCATTCGCCTCATTTTGATCCCACTACTCTGTTGGAGTGTGCAATACAGGGATGGACAGAACATACAAACCATTATTTTTTCTAAAAAGGCCACTAACTCACTTTAATATACACACAGCTCACATTCTGGACTGGTAAAGTACCTTCCATTCCCTTTTTACTTTGGATGTCTATCGCCATAATACTTGACTTTGTACTTTACAGTGTCCAATAAAATATGATGAGAAAAAAGAATCATTGGACTTTTCAAAGATGGTAAACAGAGACTGATTACCACCTACCAGCCTAGGTGCAAAACAGTCCTGGCTTTATTGTGAGAATTAAAGCTTATCAGTTTTTTTGGGTTTTTTTAATAGTTATGACATTAGATGTCTCAATTGCCTGTGAAAGCCATATCAAAATTTTGGCTTTGAGAAACTACTATGAAATATAGTTTAAATCATGTAAATCTT
The DNA here is from genome assembly GCF_017590055.1 of Onychostruthus taczanowskii. NCBI lineage: Eukaryota > Metazoa > Chordata > Aves > Passeriformes > Passeridae > Onychostruthus > Onychostruthus taczanowskii. The sequence goes on along the minus strand of NW_024499128.1, from coordinate 2,809,007 downwards.
TGAATTATGGTGTATTCAGTTGGAATGGGTTCACCACCTTTCATTACTAAGGAACAAGGATTTATATCTCTCCTTAAAATATAATGTTTGTGTGATCAAAGAGAAATCATCAAACCAAAGATCTCTGTATTGAGAACATCCCTGAAAATGCTGTAATTAGGTATTTTACCCCAGTTTTCTGAGGAAACAAAGCTTAGGTTATTGCACTGTCTGCCTGTACATCAGTCTCAAAAAACCCACCAATCAGTAAAGGGATAAAAAACTGAAGTGGGAAATACCTGCATACTTTGTGGAAATTGCTGGCACATTAAAGAACCATGGAATTATTGCAGCTTGGAGCGACTTTCAGAGGTCACTGAGTCCAGCCTTTGCTCAGAGAAAGACTGGAGTTATTCAGAGCCATTTGCCACTGGAAAGAAAAGCCATAAAAGACTGAGGTTATTGCAGGATATTGAGTGCTACAAAACGTAGAAAATACATTTACAGGGCATGAAACTCCATCCATCCCACTACTTGTGGAACAAGTTGCTATAGCTAAATCCATACACTGCAGTCAAACAAATAACCCAGTTTTCCCAGCTCATTTTGAACCTCTAACAGCATTTTATGGCTTTTGCCTGTTGGCTTCATGTCTCATGTGCTGCAGGAGGCTTGTGATCTTTTCTTTCCTCACACTCAGCTTGAAGGTGTTTGCAAGAGCCACTGATCACCTGCTTCAGCTGGAAAGTCTCTGGTTTGCAATTATGTTGATCTAGAGCACCTGGGACAATGGATATGATTCTTTGGGTCCCTAAATAAAGGTTCCTTTCACTCTTTCCAGGTACAAAGCAAGCCAGGCAGCACAGGCAATGGGGCAATGCATTAGAAGGACCATGAACAATGGAATAGGGGGCTTCTGGCCACCATGAGATAATACAAACTACTTTTATTACTGTGGCAGCAAGTGTCTGATTGTGCATATGTGAGATGGAGGAGAAAAACTATGAGAGACCAGAAGAGGCTGCCTGAATGGGGCACACTCAGTGGCATGAGTGTGTGTCAGTGCCTGCTGGCACACAGGCACGTCTGCATTAATGGATATTCATCCACAAACATAGCAGAATGAGCTGCACAAGCAGCAACCCCAGTTCTGCTGGTTTAGTGCATCTGTATTAAGGGTGTGTGCTGGTGTAATTGCCCTTCTGTCATTAAATGGCTATACATCTTCTTAATTATAGACACGGCCACCTGCACACATTATGGAGCACCATCCGTGGTGCTGGAAATGCCTTCTGCACTGGCCAGGAGAGGCCGTCTCTAGGCTGGAGCCAGGGCAGCAAACGGAGCCAAGTGGGAAGCAAGATTTCCTGCAGCAGGGAGGAAACAAGCAGGCTGGCAGAAACACGCCTGCTCTGGCTGATTCTGCCACGGGGCACAGGATGGGCTGAGCACCCTCCTCCTTTCCTTCAGTTTTCTGCAGTTCCCTCCCAGTTTTCCAAGCTGTGACCATCAGGCCCTGCTGAAGATGAGGGTACCCCAGAGCAGGACAGGATGAACCCCTCTGGCTCTGCCATGGACAGGATCTCTCTCCTGGAGGGCAGAGGCACTGGGAGACACGGGGCTCTCTCTGCGTCCTGAAGGCTCAGCCTGGTGCACAAACACGGGCTTGTGTGTTTTAAAAATAAACAGCCCGACTTGGATTTATTTTTACATTTCAGGGAGGCTGGGGGGGCAGGTCAGCCTCGCAAAACAAAGCCCGTATTTTCAATGGCATTTTAAAGACTAGCACCTCTAACTCCATCTCATTAGGATGAGTAATGTGGAGGGAATGTGGAGAGGCGGCAGCCAGTCCCAGCCCTGCTGACCCGGGCACACACAAAGGGGATCCCCTTTGCCTGCTGGCCCCTGGCCTGCGCCTGGGAGATGAAATCCCGTGCTCAGGTGCAGCTTCACCAGATGGCCCAGTGCTCTGTGGGGCTCCAGGGCCAAGAGGGGCAGCCCTGGGAGACAGGCTAGAGGGCAAACTATAGAGAAGATTCTTTAGTGGGTGTAAGCAGTGAAAGGAAGGAGTGAAAAATCAAGGACAAGAATGAAAGGAATGGATACCTAGACTCTCATCACAATGGTCCTGCTAATGTTATTTAGTTTTTTGTAAGTATCAGTAACCCATGCCAGAGATTTGCCCAACTTTCCTGCACAAGGAATTTGCCATCAGAATTGCAGTGGACAAGAGTCACTGGAGGATGCGGTGTGCAGTGCAGAAACAGATTTGTAAGAAAATAGCAGGCATTTCTGGATCAGCTGGATGAGTAAGTGATTTGGAATCAGTGCTGGAATGGAGGCAGTGCTGGCAGCAGCGACATGGTCAGGTGGTTATACAAAGGTGACCATCCTTTCCTTCAAAGGACAGAGCCTTCTTGTCCTGCGCTGGAGAGCAGAAAATTTCAGGAGGGAGTGCTAAAGGGTCAGGAATATTCAGCAGACGTATTATTCATGTATTTAGGATAAAGTGTTAGCATATGTTGAGATCTGGACTTCACCTTAGGCTCAACAGTTAATAAGATTTCTATTTCCTGCTTAGAAACAATCAAATCACACTGCTACGATCACTGGCTGATGGTAGAAAATGCCTATTTAATTATTTCACAAATGCATTTAACATTACTATATACCCATACTTAAAATTTATTCCCTCTTAAATATAAATACTTGAATCCACTCATAATAGAATTTTGCTATTTTTGCACAGTATAAATGACACATTTTCATATGTCTTTTCAAAACATCTTAAGCTACTTCAGACCCTATTGTAGCTGGACTCTCAAAAGATAAAGTTGACTTAAATTAGGAATATACAGTCAAGTGCTGGATTTTGATATTTTGCCTTCACAAACTCATGATGCATTGTTCCCTCACACAGCTAATGACAGGAAAATTCCTGCCTCTCTCTTCAAAACTACACTTTACACTTTTCCACAGTAAAGGACTTGTGCAGGGGAATTTTGCACAATTTTTACTCCCCTAAAACAGTAGGAATTTTGGAACATTATTTCAACAATTTTGGAAAATTATCTACCTTAAAATGAATTGAAGCTCAGAGAAGTTTTTGCATACAAAATAATGTTTTTAAGGCTTATGATAACATCAACCCACAGTTAATTTTAGGCACTCATTCTTGCCCACAAGCCCAGTGTCCGTGGCTGAAAGATCAGGCAATAACCTGTAGCCACCTTCTTGTTGTGACATACTGGTTCATCCTGTCTTGGGGATCACTTGGAAGGGAGAATGGAGGGATGAGTTTAAACCTGTGTATGATTTAGGAGGTTGGAATGGAAGTCGTTAGGAAAGAGTAATTGTTCTGAGAGGTAATTACAGGGAAAGACTGGCAGTGGGGAATTCAAAGTTTAGGACACGAGGAGACTAAAGATACGTGCATCAATCTCTGTCTGAACATCTGTCCTAATCTCCCTCTTTTGCTGAGACACTGTAAACCCAGATTTGGCAGATTTGTCATGTTTTTTTGCCTGGGTCAATGCCAACAAATAATTTCCAGATCTGCAATTCATTTTCCTTTACAAAGCTTTTGAAAATTCAGAGGAACAACAGGGAAAGGCAGAATATACTTTTTGAGAAGCAAACTATCAAATTAAGTGCTTGTAAAACCTGATCCTCCCACTACTATCCTCATCATCACTTATTTTTCCATTTTCTAGACCTGGAATTTACTTCTTAAGGCAGGGTTTCACACACCACAGTTGGAAATTATTTTCCTCCCCTGTAGACTCCTGTGCTGCTGAGAAGCCAGATATGTTGAATTTCCCCCTCAGATTGGTTTTGCTTTGCTCATTTTATAAACTAGAAAAACAAGTAATTTTTTAAAATCCATTTATCTACTTGCAGGCAGACCAGCACTGTCTGCTTAGGTACACTTTCAGTCCCTTCAGGAGGCCCAATTCTGCATGTTTAGTCCTTCCTTTTGGAGCCTATCCTTCTCCCTCCTTTCCAAGATCCTGAAGTAAACACTGGACTGTTTAATGGAACTCTGCATGGCCTTCCAACTACACTTTCGTCCCTAAATGAAGTTGCTTCCTTCATTGCTCTAACCACAGCCTGGACCAACCAGATATTATTTATTCACCCGCACTCCTGCCTTCTCCATCCATCCTGGGAAAACAGACAGGTCTCTTCCCTGGAAGCCACTACATCCTCCGGACAAGGCCCATGAAAAACACAGCGGCATGCAGGCGAGGAACAGTCTTGTTTACAGCAGATCTTTCCCTCTGCACACATGACACAAATCCGTCCTTTACCCGCACAAGCGGCAGTGGGTGCCTGCCAGGGCCGGGCCGAGCCCCGCGCCAGGCCCACCCCGGCCCGGCCAGCCCCGTGCGGGGGAGGATCCGCCATGAGCCCCCGCACAGCCACACACCCGCGGGCCCGGGCGCAAGAGGCAACCGAGCCCACGGGGCGCCGCCGGAGCCCCGCGGGTCCCGCGCGAGGCGGCCGGTGTCGGTGCGCGGCCGTGCGCGGCTCCCTCCGCTCCCCGCCCGGGCCCGCACGGCGAGCAGCGCACAGCCGGGGCGAGCAGCGGGGTCTCCGCCGCAGCGGCCGCGAAGGGCCCGGTGGGCAGCGCAGAGCGGCGGCCGCAGCGCTCCCCGCGCAGGTGGCGGCGGCCCTGCGGGGAGGCCGCGGCGGCGCTGTTCCCCTCCCTCTCTCGCTCGCTCCCTCCCTCCCCGGCTGCGGGGCTGTTCCCCCTCATGCGGATGTGACATTTCACGGCGTTACCGCAGCCGCCATTTTGAGGCACAGAGCGCTGGCGGCGGCGGAGCGGCAGCAGCGCGCCGGGGCTCGGGCGACGGGGGCGGCCCGCGGGGCCTCCCCGACTTCGCAGCGCCGCGGACACCTCGCCGGGGGAAGGGGAAGCGCCGGGCGCCGCCGGGCCCTGACTCCGGGTCTCCCGTCCCCCCCTCCCGGTCCCCTCCCCTCCGGCCCCCGGGGAAGCCGCCGCCCCCGGCCGGACCCTCCTCCCAGCCCCTTTTCCCCGACCGGGTGCCGCCGCCGAGATTGGGCGAATAGCGAGTAAATACGTGCGCGTCTCGCTGCCTCCGCCGGCGCCCCGCTCCCTACTCGCCGGAGCCCCGCCGCAGCCCCCCGAGCCGGGCGCCCAGTCCCGGCCGCTGCCGAGGCCCCGCCGCTCCTCCGCCCCTTCCCCTCCCGACACAGGCCCGCAGCCCCCCGCGGGAAAGGCCCAGCCCGCCGCCGCCGAGCCCCAACCCCAGCCCGACATGAACCACCATCAGCAGCAGCAGCAGCACCAGAAGCCCGGGGAGCAGCAGCTGAGCGAGCCCGAGGACATGGAGATGGAAGGTAAAGCCGGCCAGGGCCCGCGCCCTCAACTCCGCGGAGAGTTTCCCCCTCGCCCCTCTGCCCCGCTCCCGGGGCTCCCCCACCGCCGCGTCCCCTCGGGGATCCTGGGCCGCTCTCCGCGGTAAACACGCTCTGCCCGGGCCGCTCCTGCTGCCCCGGCACCTCCGGGGCGCGGGGAGCGCTGCTCGGCGGGGCTGCGGGGGCACGCCCGGGAAAGTTGCGGTGCGGGGTCGGGGGGAGACGGCCCGGGGGGCTCCGCAGGAATTTGCACCGCGGGAGGGGGAGGGCGCGGGGGAAGCGCCGCTACAAAAGGAGCCCCGCGCCCCCGGACCCTCGGAGCCTCCCGGCGGGCGTGGGGCGAGCTGGGAGGGGGGCACGGGGGTCCGGTCAAAGTAGTTGCCGTGATTCCGGGGCAGGGTTTTGCCTGGGGCGGGCGAAGGGGACGCGGCTGTCGCGGGGCTCCCCGGCGGGGCGGGCGGGGGGCTGCAGCCCTGCCCTGCCCGGCCGCTCATTGTATGCAGGCAGCTACGCTGCTCGCCATTTTTAATTAACCCTCCTCCGAGGGTTATTTACAGAACCCGCTGCCGGCCGGGCCTGCGCGGGTCGGCGGGCAGCGCTGGCCATGTGTAGCGCCTGCACAGCCCGCGGCCCGCATCCTGCACCGTCATGCAGTTGCGCTGGTTCCATAAAGGAGGCACTACGTTTGCATGTTCCCTACCCCCGTCCGGTATAGTCTCCAGTGCTGCCTTTAGCGGGGCCTTTTTTTTTTTTTTTTTTCTTTCTCTTTTTTGCATTGTGGTGTTGTTTTTGCACGCCCTTCCCTCGTCTGAGCAACACATTCCATCTGAATTCAACGCTGTAAAATTATTTTGGGCAAACGTACGGCAGGGTTTCGTTCCGAAAGGAAGGACGGCCACAGTGAGCTAGCTACTCGTACCGATTGACTTTGAGGTCAAAATCACCAACTACCTAAATATCTTTTAGAACGCCTGGCTGTGAAGATGACAATTCTTATTCAGCCGTTTTAGTCAAGACTGACATAAATACTCACCAGCACAAGATATTTTGCTTGGAAACGGGACAATCGACTTAGCAAATGTACCTTTCTGCTAAATAATAACTATTGAAATTGGGAGGAGTGAAGGTGTTTCAGTGGAAGTTTGTCACAGTGACTGTGAGATTACATTTCAATATTAGAAGGTCATTATATAAAGCCTGGCTTATAGGTGTCTATTTCATATAATAATGGCTAAAACTTATTTACTATCTAAGTTACTCTTCAGTTCTGTTTTAGTAAAATCTCCAGAGCGATGTTTCTGTACAATGGGACAGATATGTAAAAGGAGTTGATTCAAAATATACCTCCTGTTTGTATACATACAAGTATTAGTGTCTTGTGAGTTACAGTTTCCAGCAGATTGTTTGACAGTCATCTGCATTTAGTAATCTGCATTTTCTCAGTGTCCTTTTTAAGTCCTTTAGAATATTGACTGTATTTACTGTGTTTATTTTGAATTTTTGTGGGCTGGATGCTCTGCCATTCTGGGCGCACTGTGACATGCTGGACATTTTTATGCAGTTTAAGGGTGTCCTGAACTTCTCTGGATTGCACCCCCTCTGCCACTGGGAATACAGGAGTCCCAAATAAATGCAGAAATCACTGATGGTTGTGAAAATCATGCTGGTGGCCACCTCCATTGGAGGAAAGAATCTCTGAACGTGTCAACATAGTGACACTAAGAATACATCATTGTCTCAGAAATCTGTTTGAATCTATTAGACCACACACAGCTGATTCCAACTGATATGACAAACTTGGTAATTTTTGAGACTTTACAGAACTGTCCATTTGTTTTAAACCAGAAAAGTTTAGCCTGTGGAGGATTTTCCCATATTTGATTTTTCTTAGAGAGACATGTTAATTGTACCGGACTGCAGAGATCAGCTTATTGCTAACTTTTATTAAAAGTTGACATCATGGGTATATATTAATTTAATGTGTAAAACAATGTTTGTCATCTTAATATATGGGTGTTAGTGCTTTCTTTATAGATGTTTTCAAGCAGTGAGGAAAAGGCTTAATAACATGTAGTTAGCTTAATTTTAACATGCACAGAGCAGTATTGGATGCCATTCTTCAGTGAGTGATCACATTAGATTTAGGAGGCATGTGAAGAATGCACAGTGGAAAATTGCACATCTTGATTTGAAATTACTTGAAGGTTTGCTTCGTCTGTGTACAGCTATACTAGATGAACAATTTTTAAAAGAGTGAAATAACAATTTTAGATGTAGTAATCGAAGTGTGGAATTAAACTCTTCACGGTTGAATCAGATACGGTATTTTGAGTGTTTGCTCTCATGCCCCTATTTTTTCCTCTCCCCTTTCCCTTATGACTAATATACTCTTCCTTGATGACCTTATGGGCACTGTGTAAATGAAAGTACTACTGGACAGGGCTTTTGGACTTCACAAGGGATGAAGACATTCGCTTTAGAAAGAAAACTTAATCTCTGCATCACGGAGGAGAGCAGCTGCGGTAAGGGCCAGGTACACGCTCAACAGCACCGGGGGATGCAGCCTCACCTGCTTGCAGTACTCGCTGCAGTGCTGTGTGTTACTTGTCACCCCTCTGTGTATTTGGTGCTGGTACCCGTGGGTGTTAGCAGTCAGCTTTAGACTTACTGGGGCTTGGCAGCAGTGATATGTGGACACAGAAACTTTAAATTTCAGGGCACAGTAGGGATTGTGTCCCTGTAGCTGCAGGCAGCTACTTCCAAAGTCTAGAGGACACTTGGACAGCGCAGTGTTTGCTGCTTCTGGCTGTCCCCTCATGTGCCACACCAGCAGTTGGGCTACTGCACCTCCTGGGACTATTACAAACAGAAAGTGGGGGGTTAAGATGCAGTTCAGGTTGTTGGTTCACCTTGCAGTTCCATTTAGCGTTGTGTGAATGTGGTGAGAGCATTGGGGCAGGAAGGACCAAGAAGGGCAGCTTGAGGTAGCACAGGTGCCAGCAGTTACCTGGCCAAATTCTGTCACTGGTCCTGCATTCTGTGTGCACCCCTCATTTATTCACTGCTGCATAAGAGCATGTGATTCTGGCTGCCTTGGCTGCCTTTGGGCCGAAACAGAGTGGGAGTGTGCAGATGAGCCGTTGGTGCCTGGGTGTTAGATAAATTAACAGTTTGGGGTGGTGATTAGTAAATTATCCTGTGGAAATTTTGAAGAGTTTATTTGTATGCTAAATAAATTTAGTGGAAGAAATAAATAATAGCTTTTTCTGTACTGTAAGTAGGGTGTGTAGTTTGCTTTATCATGCAAAGAGTTACTGCTCTAGCGTTGCTAGTGAGTTGCTCTATAAAGTGTAATTGAATCCAAGTCTGATACTTTATATATGCTTCCTCTGTAACATCTTTTCACAAATGCGTGAGCTTCAAAGAACTCGGCTTCATACAAATCTGCAGTTACATGTTGCATAGAGTTCTTTAATGAAAAGTCTCTCATTTGCAGCTTAATAACTGTAAGTTTCCCTTGTTTATAGTTTGAATCTGGTTTTTTGTAGGTTCGGCCTCTGCCCATAGTTCCATAGGTACGTGTGTTTCTCATTAGGAAAGTTTCTTTCCTGAAGTAGCCAGCGCAGGCTTAGCAACACAGTGTCACAGGCAGGGAACAGCAGTGACTGGTAGTTCAGGTTGCACACTTGTGTCCTGTCCTTGTGTCAGCTCTGCGGCCTCTCAGGCAATGCCATCTTTTAAGTTTTCCCTTAGTTTGGGCAATTTAAAATTGAGACTTGAATTGCAGGTGAAATGATGCAACATATGTACAGAAAAACCCGGGAAAAAACTCAACATGTCTGTGTCTATGCAAAAAGTTTAAAATCACACTATTTTGCTGTTTCCATGCAGCTGAAAGTTTGAGCTCCGTGCTCATTCCTGTTTTGCTCATTACTGACAGAATTTGCTAGATTTCAGACCCACTGTGGAATACTGGTCTCAAATACTTAACTTATTTTTGCCTGACTTCTGAATGCTTGCTTCTCTCTCATGTTTTGTCCTCACTAGTATTCTCAATTCCTGGCAATCTAATATAATTTGCATATATAACCCATTGTTCACTTCTTTCTCTGCTTGCTTCTATGCCTTCCTCCTGAAGGCCTGTATCCCTCTTTTTCCCTGCATTCCTTTGCTGTCTTCTATGTGCTTTTAGCCAGGTGGTGATAAAATTGAGAGAATATGCAGACTAATTTCATTATACAGTTGTGGGTATTTGCTTGTTTATATGTTCTTCCTGCCCCTTCCCCTCTCCAGAGTTTTCCATGAAATAGATGATGGTCAAGCGAGGGGGTATAAAAATGCTGATGCAGTGGACAAGGAGCAAAGTTAGGTTAATTCTGGGGTTATACCTATTGCAAAGAACAAGGCCTGGCCTCTTACTTGCAATAATGATCATGTTTGGTAGCTCTGGAAACAGCTTGCTTGGCCTTGGGAGAAGATGTGGATTGGATCATTCTCAAGTAGCCACTTCATGCCAACCAGGGAAACAGCCTTGGTGGCTTCCGAAGAGTGCAGGCTATGTCTGGAGTTCCTTCTGTGCATTCTCCATAAATCTCCACTGTGGATTCTCAGTAAGTTGTCAGATTTAGTAAACTCTCTGGGAAGATGTGGAAATAGTGGGATAGTGGAAAATGTGTGCAAGCTTCAGAGGGAAGTGCAGATCCCACACTCCCCAGGATGAGCTGTGTATGTCAAACTTCCTTACAGCACTCCAGTTGTTCCATGCTGTTGACTGAATTCAAAAGTGGTAAAAACTACTCCCTGTTGTTCCTAGGGAGTTAAACAAAGTAAAGTAGCAAGCTGTCAAGTTGTATGAGGAGAAGCAATAAGAGCCCAAACTGCTTTAAAAAAGCAGGTGAAGATAGCTATTTAAAACTACCCGAATCAGTTTCATTGCTGCAAAGTAATTTATCACAAGAAAATCTAAACAGTGCATCCCGCCTGTAGCAGTTAAACCAGTTTAGCCAGTACATCTTGCATGACATCATCTGATATTTGGGGTAAGGGTGAAAATGAGCTGGTTTAAATCTTGTGAAGCATCCAATTCTTCTTGAATGATAATAAATTTAAAATAGGGCATTGTTTGCTTTAGTTTGTGCTTTGAGGTGCCTCAGATCAGTTGCTTTAGTTTGCCTTTGTATCTTGGGGCTGTTGATTGTGAAGCAGTAAAATACTGGGTGGCTTGCAATACAAGCTATTAGTAATCCATAGCAAGTATGCTTTTTCCCCTGAAATACATATGTGTATTAATATATTCAAAATCTGCTACAGACTGATTTGACATTACCAGCAACAGGGTTAACAGTTATTAAAAAAATGTTCTGACAAGTAGAAGGGGGGCTGGAGATGGGCTATCTTATTTGTCAGGTTATGAAATATATAGTGTTGTTTTCTGAAACATTTCCATTGGTCACTCTAATGTATTTTGTTGCAGTGGTTATAGCAATTTAATTTCATATAGTAGCAAAAAGAGTGAAAGTGCACCTAATAAGTGGCAATGGCTGTAGCATAATCTGTGCATACTGTTGCGGACTTAGACTGCAACATTTTAACATTTCTGCTAATTCATTTATTTTTCATCTTGCCTTACTGATTGTAGTAAAACTATTTCTATAAGTTTAGAAACATTGAATAGGGTTTGAATGACTTGCCAGCAAAATGAAGAATGGTCAGCTTGGAAATAGTGTCTTATTCTTTGATTTGCCTAGATTCCCTAGAAGGCTGAGATTTTGTCCACTAGAAATAATTAGGCTTCTGGAAATTAGTAGATGGATTTTGAAAATACCATGCTGGCTATTTTCAGTTTGGGGAAGACAGTGTTACTCTTACTGTAGTGTCTAAGAATCTTGGGGATTCTCTTCCTAACTTAAAAATACATATGAAAATGTTTTATATTGGACTTGATATGGTGTAGAATATCGCAATTTGATTGTCCATTGTAACAGCATGGGCATATTTGTTAGGCAAAATGTATTAAAAATATGGAGATTAAGTGATAAATTTTGAGAAAATTAAAATTCCATGCTGTAATCAATACAGCATAGCTCAGTTAGTGTTTTTAATTGCTATTTGGCAGCTGTTTGAAACATTACCAAAATAAGTCATTCCTGACCCGTATAATAGTGAAGATTTAAACAAAATCATCATGCTCTGTAGCATCAAACGTCTTAGGAGAACAGGATGTTCACTGTCTGCAAACCTGAGTTCTCCCTGACTGCAGCTGTAAAGTGAGCTCCAGAGTGATGCCACTCAGAGAAGGTGTGCCAGGAGCATCCTACTTAACTTGGGGAAGGAAAAACACTGTTCCCTCAGCCTGTTCTTGCATATGTGCTGGTGTGTGGATCTAGACAGTCTTCCAGGTGTCCTGAACAGCATCAGCTTTTCTGCAGCAGAACCAGCCCCTCAGCTGGCACTCCAAAGCTTATTACAAGCCAGAGGAAGATGATGTGGATAGTAAGCTGGGATGTCATATGAGGAGAAAGTTCAAAATAGATTTTTTTTTAACAGTACTGCAGTATTTTGAAACCTAGGCGAGGTGATGAGTTTTTTTAATGTAGTAACATCTCTTTGATATGAAACATAAAATAGCTGGGAAACAGAACTTGGAGCTTTATGTGTTGTGTTAAGTGGTTTAATGCACTCCAGTAGAACTTGATTTAAATGCAGAAATCTGTGAAAATTATTAAGGTCATTTTTCATAATTTCCCTTTTCCTAGTGTAAATAGCAGAGGATATGTAGGAGTATCACTGGTGTTCACTGAGCTCTAATCTTGATCATCTGATGATTTCACAAGGCACTATGTAAGGATGTTTTTTAAGAATGTGGCATCTCCAGCTGTGCATGTGTGTTCTGGTAAAGGTCTAAGGGCAGTTCTGGTTTAGGGTTACCCTAATACAACAATTGGATTAATTTCTGCCGTGTTTGAAAAAAGGAATGGTTCTGCATTCCCACAACAGAGATTTTCCTCCCTGTGCATTTCAGTGAGTTTTTTAATATTCCTGATACTGTTCAGTAGAACTTTGATGGAGATTTTGATGAAGTGTGAGACTACATTAAAACTTGGTGGTGGTTTTAAACTGCAAATACAGCTTAGGAAGTTAATACTCTTTCTGATAAATAGATCAGACATTAGTGGTGTAAATTGGTTTCATAAAATACGTAGACAGTGAATTAAAAAGGTACAGACATTACATCTATCTTTAGTAGATAAGGTAATAAATTATGTTATTTATTTTAATATATGACATTTAAGAAGGGAGAAATTACATTTTTAAGAAGAGAAACAGACTTCCCAATATAAGACCAACACATTGTTGTGGGAGGAAGCCACCCTGTCCAGGCACTGGGGCAGCTGTGCCACCCTCTCTTGTTGCCCCTGTGTGCAGCTGAGCCCTCATCCCTCAGTAGAGGAGGAGGACTTTTGGGGAGGTGCTTTGAACTTGCCCACGTTCTGCAGTTCTCCCCCCGTGCTGGACATGGCTGTGGCAATGGCAGAGGCTTGTATACCAGCAATATTATATCCCAGTGTGCAGGTATTAGGGTCTAAAGGTTGGTCACCCTGTGCCTGGATCTGTATTTCTGTTCATTGCTATTTTGCCCATCAGCTGTGATAAGGGACCATGATGGAGCCAGTCCTACCAGGTTGCCTCAGCCCCCTGTAAGACTGTGCTCTTTAGCAGTGTGCAGTTTTTGGACAGTAACCTGTTGCATTTTTTAGTCTTGTCAGTCTCTGATTGCTGGAAAAGAATGAAGAGATTAAGAAATGTTTGGGGAGTGAACATTTTCTTTTCTTTTTATTTTTTTTCCTTCCTCTCTCATCTAAAAATGCATATTGTCTTAGTCAAGGTGGAATTCTGTATCCTGGTACAGGTCCATGGTGATTTCTCCATCATCTTGGCTGTGGCAACGGCAGAGGCTTGTATACCAGCAATATTATATCCCAGTGTGCAGGTATTTGGCTGTGGCAATGGCAGAGGCTTGTATACCAGCAATATTATATCCCAGTGTGCAGGTATTAGGGTCTAAAGGTTGGTCACCCTGTGCCTGGATCTGTATTTCTGTTCATTGCTATTTTGCCCATCAGCTGTGATAAGGGACCATGATGGAGCCAGTCCTACCAGGTTGCCTCAGCCCCCTGTAAGACTGTGCTCTTTAGCAGTGTGCAGTTTTTGGACAGTAACCTGTTGCATTTTTTAGTCTTGTCAGTCTCTGATTGCTGGAAAAGAATGAAGAGATTAAGAAATGTTTGGGGAGTGAACATTTTCTTTTCTTTTTATTTTTTTTCCTTCCTCTCTCATCTAAAAATGCATATTGTCTTAGTCAAGGTGGAATTCTGTATCCTGGTACAGGTCCATGGTGATTTCTCCATCATCTTTGGTTTTTTTCAAGACCCGAGATCACTTCATTTGGATGTTGGGCAGAACCTGAATTCTCCCTTCCTGCTTACAAATCCAGACAGTTCTCTTGATGTAGCTGCCTCTTTGCTGCTCAGTAGTTGTGAAATGTGTCTCAGTTACTTATAACCGGGTATTTCTGGTAACTGCAATCAGGTACCAATTTTTAGGCACAAGTTTTCCTTCAGAGCATATCTTAATTCTTCCAGTTAGATAAATGATTAATTTGCTTCTGTTACAGATGCAGCTGACAGGACACTCATATGCTGCTGTGTGGGTATACAGGCTTCAGGTCCTAAGACAGTGTGAGGTGTATTTGTTGTAAAAGAAAACTTGCTTAAGCAGAGTCTGTGTGAACCTTTTATTGTTCATTAAATCAAGCTAAGGATTAGTTAGATTTCCTTCTCCCTTGGGAATAGCAAGGAACTGACCTCTTCTAAAGAATTTTTCACCTGGTTAAGTGTTAGTTGCTTAGTAATATCAAGGGGTGAACCTAATCCTAGAGAACAGGAGAAACTATTAGAAGTTGAACACAGAGATAATTCAAATGTGTCTGTATATGATATGAATTAAATACTGTGTCACAAGGCACATGCAAAACCCTTCCTGCTAATTGCAATTAGAGTACTGGTGTTTCAGTTTTCATCTGCTTTCCTCTCATTCTTCCTGTGTGGCTTTCACCTCCTCTGTTTCAGTCTGACTGCTTCAAATATTTCTTGCACTCTACATCAAAAAACCAGTCCCCTTAAAAACTAATATAACACTTCGTAGTATTTTTGTCATGCCACAAAGGTAACCATAAGCTTAAGTGTTGGGTTTTTTCTTTTTTCTTCTTCTTTCTAAAAGTGTCCTTATGGCTGAGGAGTTAAAAATAAGCAACAGTAAAATCAACCCCAAATCTGCCAGAACTAAAAACTGACTAATAATTTCTTTAAAAGTAGTTAGTTCTGAAAGCTTAACCACAGAATTTTATAATAATTGCTTGCTTTTTTTTTTTTTTCAAATATTCAGTTTCATATTGATTTAAAAACATTTCTTGTTTTTTCAACTTATTTTGTTCATCAGGCTCATGCTTTGACCTAATACCTGTGCCCTGGAGTGTGTCACCCAGAGCAGGAGAGGGGGCTGGTGTGGATGTGGTGGAAGGATGTGGTCCTTACTGGAAAGGATTCTTGTGGCTTCCCTCTGAAGGAGGGAGAGCTGTGCAGCTCCTTTGCTTATCAGCAGAGCTCTGCTGGGGAAACCCTCTTGATTTTGATAATAGCACAGATTAATGGGAAAGTAATTAGGAAGTTGCACAAGAATGGATCTCGTAGTGCCTGTGTCAGTTGCCTGTTGATAAGCCATGGCTGCTGTGTCCCCTGTGCTGGGCTGGAGATCTGGAGTCAGACCCAGGGGCTCTTCAGTCCCTGCAGCAGAGCAGGAGCTGAGCTGGCTCCGGGGAGGTTGGGTGTGGAGGTGGGACTGAGCCTGTGGGCATTGCCACTGGAGAGAGGTGTGTGTGTGGAACCTCAGCATGTGTCTTTAGGCTTTTCAACTCAGCATAAAAACACTTCAGCTTTGTTGGTCAGTGACCTCTCTTGATGGATTAAGAAAACATTCCAACTAATTCTGTAAGACCTTTGAGCATCCTGCAGTTACAGTGACCTGAGTGTGGTGAGAGCCCATGCCTCAAGTGATTCTCCTTAGTGTGTTTATCTCTTTGTTGTCTTTCAGATCATACATACCCCAGAATTGTGTAAATCTGTATTTCAGCTAATAATTAAGATTAATAAAAATTTAGATACTTCATGCCACCTTTGAAGAACAAAACTGAGGTCAAATCCAAGAATAGTATGTGATTGCTTGAAGTAAAGCTTATTCATAGTCTGAACATGAGCTGTGGAAGCCTTACTTATCCAAATGTGCAAACACTTGCATTTGCTGGTGAAGTTGTACCAGTAGCACTGAATTCAACTCAGACTGCATCTTGAAGGCCCATTTTGTTCAAGATTATTATTATTCTCACCTGGCTTTTGTTTAAATTAGTCCAGCAGAAGGCCACTTAGCAGGTGTGTGTGCTTGACCTCTGGAGCCAGAGGCATCAAGCATCTCCTGCATCCAAGGAGTCTCTTGGCTGGTACAGTGTCAGGTGGCTGTGCAGCAGTCCAGCTGAGAATAATGCCTGCAGGAAAGAGGAGCTTAACCCAAAATTGAGCACAAGCTGCACAGAGGGTCCTTGATTTTGGCCTGGGCACCAGACTTCATGATATCAGATGACTTTTACATGCTGCTGAGAGCCAGGGGAAAAGTGTCTAATTCACTTCAACACTGCTACAGAAAAGAGGTGTCTTCTAGAGCAGGGTTTTTGTCCTCTGTGCTTTCCTTTTGCCTCCTTGCTCATAAGGAGATGAATGAAGAGATCTGAATTTAAAACAACTTCCTTATTTTGTGTTTATTTTTAACCTAGCTCAGTTCACTGGTCTGCTTTATTATTTGGCCCCACAGACAAGTTGGTCAACTGTACTGAGGAGGCAGGAGGATGAGAAGATTCTTAAGCCATTAATGGCTTCTAGAACTTGTTTTTAAAACATACCCAAGACCCTTTATTGGGTACCTGGCTCCCCCAAGAAATGCATTGCAGGGCCGTAGCAAAGTTGCAAAGGTATAAAATCCAAGTTTACAGAGCTCTTGGTGCAGACACATGGTTTTACCATTACAAAAATTGAATGTTGTTCAGATGCAAACACTTCTGGGGATGAAGTTGTTCCTATTACAGGTCTGCTTGTGCATGTCTTCGTTTCTTTGACTTATTTTTTTCTTTTCTTCTCACAAGGGTATTCCTTGTTGCTTAATATAGTTTCTTGCATTTTCCAGCTTGGAGATACATCTGAAGGGTCTTCTGTTTTTTCACCTGTATAAAGTGGGTTGCTATTTTCTGATTCAAGTACACATTAAAAAGTCAAACAGTTACCTAATATAAAATTACAAATTTAAATAATAATATAAAATATAAATTTAAATAATAAATTAAATTAAATTATGATCTAAATGTATTTGTGGGAGTTTTAGTCTCCTGTCCAAGTTGTCTTTTCATGTGGGCTGAGAATTTCCAGCTTGCATTCAAACCTGGAGTTGGTGTTTATTGCAGCTGTTTGATCAGCCAAGGTTTCTGGCAAGTGTAATGGTACTAATTTAAACATGGGACACTGATTTCTGAAAGATGGTTGGATAATAAAGGTTTTTAGCAGGTGTGCTAGAAGCAGAGAGTTTCAGAGTTAACCTGATTCCTGATCTGGAAGGTTTTCAGAAGAAGATGCATGAAATTTCTGTCATTTTGAATTCAGCTTGAAGTGTGCCTATTGCTATTAGCGTCACGTTCACAGGTTAGACCTAAGAAGGTAAAAGTGGCTTAGAACTGATGAGCTTAATACTAGACAGGGTCTAGTTAGCATTGCTGGAGCAAAATGTTGGCAGAGATTACCTGGGCTAATGCTAATTTTTGATCTCTCATTTTTAATATACCTTGAAATGCACATTAACCACCTCAGATGCATGCTTTATTAAATCAAAGGATGGGAGTACAATAGAAGTATTTAAAAATTTGGCAGCATACAGTTTTGTAAATAGATATTCGTGTTTACTGGAGTAAGAAATTTTTTAAAGTAAGTGGAGTTGTTGAGCAATTACGGTTGATTTCTACCCTAAATATGGACCGACCGTTGCCTTCTGTGAGAAGCTAGTTAAACCCTTGGTGTTGTAAACCCGCTGCTGGTAGTGTGCAATTTGATTTCTACATCATGCTCAGAAATTTGGGGGGGTTATTCATTCGGTAACTTGCTTCTCCAGTGGGGATGTACTGCAGCCCATAGCAGTCCTGTTCCTGACAGCACTTCCTTCCTGGGGAGCCATCTCCCACCTGGGTGTCCTGTTGGGATGACAGGACACTGCTCTGTGCCCCTGTGTTTCCCAGGTGAGGGTGCCCCAAAGGTAGAGGAAGGGCTGCCTTGGGAGGAGAAGCTTTGAAAAGGTGTAACTGCTTCCAGAAGAAAAGCTGTGCCCTCCCTTCTGGTCCAGTTCAGAAGGGCACCTGGAGAAGCGGGCAGCTGGGAAGAAGAATGCCTTATTCTTGGCTGCAGCCTTGTCTGGGTGCTCCTTGCACTGAGCAGAGGAGAGGCTGGAGGGATACCTGCTCCTTTTTCCTGCTGCCACGGAGAAAGAAGATGGTGTGTTAGCTGCCTGCCAGGCAGGGAGTGGTGCCAGCACTCAGCTCACATGGAATTTTTAGTGGTATATGTTCACTTCAGAAGTTCAGCTTATATTCAAAAGATAGCTGTATACTTGGCTGTGTTGAGTGGCCTTGAATTTTCTGGGAGCTGGAACGCTTTCCTCACCATACTGTTTTTCTTTCCCATGTTGATTCACTCACCAAGATCTGTAAGTCCTGTAGTGGTTGAATGTATGCAGCTGCCTCCTTGATCTGCAGGGAAATTTCTACTGTTTCTGTAATCTTCAGCAGTAGCAAAAGCTATTTTAAGATGCTGTTTTTAATGGTAGTCCAGCACCTGAATATACCTGGATAATTTGATTTATGGCCTCCCCAGATTGCTTAATCACTTTCTGTGTTGTAAGATTTGGGAGAAAATACATATTGCTGTAAATATACCACTTCTAGTGGTGAGAAATGCCTTCTCCTTTCCACAGACTTCTGCCAGCTCTTTGAGATGTGTTCTTTCAAGCAACGATAAATACAAGGATTGGAGTTAAGTTGTTGGAGCTATATTGAAGTGCATGTTACCATTTTAAAGAGTTTGTGGAGCACCAGTGAGGTAGCAGGAGCCAGCAGTAACAGGAACAGCTCTTGAGTGCACATCATGTACCTGCCATCTCTGTGCATCACGTACCTGCTGAGGTTTTCTCTCATCCTCTCTGTGTTTCTGAACAAAACTCAAAAACTGAAAACCCTTAATGCCCTAGAACGCCTGCTTTTCTTTCTGTTTCCCCCTGAAGATGAAACATCATGAAGGTTATGAACCTGTGTAAGCACAGATTCTGATTGTTGGATGGTGAGAAACTGTATTGCTGGCACTTGGATTGCTGATCCTGTTCAAGATCTGGCCAGACCAAGTACACTAGTATATGAAATAAAATGTAGGGTCATTTCTTTGATCTCAGATAAAGTATTTATGTAAATCAAGTATTACAATAATAGTGCCAGTAATACTAAAATAATCCTAAATTCTATAAATAATACCAATACTGCTGTTTCTGATTTAGTCCTCACTTACAGAACAGAAAATGTGAAAGCTGTATCTTGTTGAGCCAATCTGATTGTATAGTTGTTAAAAGTGATAACAAAAATCTCATGGAAACTCTTGTACATCCAGCAGACTTTTTTTCTAAAAAAAAAAAAGTCATAATTGTCCCTAGAACAGCAGTTGTAACATGCAGTGCTGTTGTGTAACAGGAGTTTGTCACTCCATGCTGGTTCTTAACCTCAGTGCAGAGGGATGCCAGGATTCTGCTGGAGTGCTTAGGACCACTGTCTTGAGTTTGTCTGCACGTGTGCAAATGATGCATTTATTGGTAGATGTGGAATAATCTTTCCTCTTCCCCAGTAGCTGGAGCTGAGCATTCAAGTGGAAGTTCCCTGTACAGCTCAGCAGGGTGAGTTCAGAATTGTGCCCGAGAATGAAGCTTGCAGGGATTGGGAGTGTGCTCAGACTTAAGGGGTGCTGGGTTGCATTAAGGCAGGGAATAAGCACAACATGTTGGCATTGAAATCCATACATTTGTGACCTTTCTGTTTGCTTGAGAAATTTGTGGCGTTGATTGCTAACAGGATTTGCAGAAAATAATGAAAATACTCTTCCCCCCAGTTGTAAACCTAAATTTGGCTGTGAACATTTGCATGTGTTAGGTATGATGGCAATAGCAAAAGTTAAAACCAGGCGCCTCTAAGTTAATTGAAAGGTGTTTCTCTTTGTTCTGGGGTCATTTATTCTGTGACAGCACTTTGAAGTAAATATTTTAATTTTCAAAGAAGAGAGTGGCATTTGCAATGTTTTGAACACTGAAGGAGCACCTTTTTATCTTGTATTGTACAGCCCAGCAGTAGTGGATGTGGTATTTTCCTGTGTGTGCAGCCTGGTCCTTAGGGTGCATTGCCTCTCTCCTGCAATTGAGCTGCAAGTGGCTTAAATCCCAGGGCCCTGCCTTGAGAAGGGCAGGATGGGGAGATCCTACAGCTTGACAGAAGTTTTCTGATAAAATCCCAGAGATCTCTAGCATCCCACAGATTATCATCTAGATGTTTAGTGAAATATTTTGTTTACCCAGATTGTCCAAGTCAAAGTGAGCCAGAGATGTACTCATCCTGTCCTCTTGTCTGTGTTTCTCTCTTTCTGGTCTTGTGGGGTTTCTTTGATCTTAAAGCTTGTTGAAAATGCATCAATAATAAAGCATCCACAGGGACATTAAAATACCTGAGCTTGGCCATATGAATGTACAGTGTATGTTTATTTTAACATTTTTATGGTGGAAAGATGTATTGGGGGGGGAAAGGTACATCTGCTAGGAAGAAATCTAGACAATATGTTGTGTCTGATGGGGTTTGTGAACAAGCTTAAACAGGTAAAGACTCATGTTACATGTGCACAGATAAATTTCCTGTTGTGTAGCTTAGCTGTTTGAAGTATGCCAGTGTTGTGTTACCCCCCAGATAAACACAGTGCTGCCACTTGTAGCCACCTGGCTTCTGTAAGTAAAATAACTGAATATTCTTTGAAAAGGTTGGTTTGGTTCTTTTGCTGGTCTGAGAGCTGTCCCAGAGAGTAGCTTCTCCCTGATAACCCCCAGCAAAATAACCACTAAAGTAACCATCCTCTTCACTCCCTGTCTATTTTATCTTCTCCTTTTTTAGAATTGTCTTTTGTATCTCTTCTTATTCTTTATTGCAAAAGCACAGTGTGTCTCTTCCTTTCTTTCAGAGAAAAAGTTTCCCCCTCCGGAAGGGATAACAGTTGCAGTTAAATTATTACTGTCTCAGTAATTCTTAAATCCTGCTCTAATTCTGATTTTGACCAGTAACATCTGGAGCTTGTTTGAGGTTTGGGTCAGACCTGACTGTAATGGCATTTAAATTGGAGGTCTCTGCTTCAGTTCAGTTAGTTTAATGAATAAAAAAAAAAAAATTAGTTACTTTTCAGTGGAAAAACCTGCAAATAATGCACATTAATTGCAGATACTTCTTTTTTCTCTGTACTTATATTTCTTCAGCAAGATCGCTTAAATCAAATCCTCTCTGCTTCTGAAATAAGGAACATCCTTATGGCTTCTTAATTGAATTTTTTTGGTGAAAAAGGTCTGGAGCTAATGAAGTGCCAGGAATTATATACTAGACAATTTGTGGTGTACCTCTGTGTTTGGGTTTATTTTTCTCTTCTCCCCTGTGATCCACTGCCATGCACTATCCCGTGCTCACATCCCTTCAAGGAAAACTGTTCACAGTTTTAAAGTCATAGAAAAGTAGTCCAGGAAAAAGAGGGGCAGTGAGGATCCAGTAGTGGGGAGGACTGACCAAAGGACATGCTCCAAAGATATACTCCAAATAGTGAGAGCATTTGTGGGAGCAGGAAATGTGAATGGAGCAAAAAAAGTGCAAGTAGTGAGGTTTTCCGTCCCAGCTGTGTGTGAGGTTGTAGTGGCTGATGATGACACAGGTCACAAAACACTGCATTATTAGGAAAGAAAAATAAAGGGTGTGGAGTAAACTTAAGGGACTTCGCGTTGTCCTGAGACAAAGGAGGAATTATTCATCATCAACAGAATAAGGAATTTGAGATATAGCTTAATTTGGCGATGGTGTTTATACCAGCTTCTAGCCAGAGGTAAAGCAGGAAGGCAGTAATTAATTTTGGAAGTCCTCAAAGTTTGCTTCAGATGAGTGGCACTAGCAGTGGAGTGAAAATAGAAGTAGCTGGGAAGATTTGCTGGAAAGAATAGAGTATTGAGATTGGGAGTGTGTTTGTGGAATTAGGGTGTTCTGCAAAGCGTAAGAAAGATGTAATTCACTGAGTGGCACGCAGCAGCCGACTGTCCTAAAATGTGTTTTCAAGTTTGTTTTGTTGCTTTTATGGTCTAAGAATAGTTGACCAGAAAGCTATTGAAATACTGTCTGAGGATTTGGCTCATGAAACAAAAAATAAATGTAATATGTAGTAAGAAAGTAAATATGCAACAAACATGTGAGCAGTGAAATACAATTTCCTCTTCAGAATGTATTTCTGGTGAAAAATGTCCTAATTATAATTGCTGCCACATGTGAAGTAACTAGGTTTTCCAAAGAAAAAGGAGAAGAATTTTGACCAACTTGTTTTGTCTCCCTTTACAAGGGAAAACTAATTTGGATGATTATTTGGGATGGTGACGCATCAGGACATTACTGAGAGCACTAAAATATTCAAGAGCCCCACCATATACAATAAACTCCATCAGAAGCATCATTATCCCTCCACTCCTGCCATTTAGTTGCTCTTTAAAATGAAATTAAAATAAAATTACATAGGTGTGAGGTTTTCCTTCTTGACGACATCGCTCCAATTTCTGTTTTTGAAATAGTTGTTTGTATAAACCGTGTAGTTTTGAAGTTTGCAGCTGCAGATGTTACTGTATGAGGTACAGGGTTCAAGAAACTCTGTCTCTGATGAGGTTCTAAAAGATTGCTGGTTTAGAGGTGTTCCAGTGTATATCAGTAGGGTCTTCTTTATTCTTGCTTGTATTAGGAGTTGCTCAGGTTTGCAGATCTGAATTTGGCTGTTCACAGCTAATGTGCCTGTGGAGTACACAGCAGTTTCTTTGCCTCCTGGATTTCAGTGTGTTTGTGTTAGGATTTGGAAAAGCAAGTTAGCCTCAAAATCTGTATATGGCTGGGTCTGTATGCTGTTTTCTCTAGAATACAGAGTATAACTTCATTCCTGATTGTGATTGCTTAACTAATAGGCCTGGGGAAGCAGGGACTTGGTTCCGTGGTCCCATGGCAGCCTGTTTGGCACCAGAACAGCTGGTTGGCTATTTAACACTGAATGGTTAAACAGGAAAAGCTTTCTCAGTCACTTAAAAGTTTTCTTTTGTTTTCAGTAAGAAAAGAATGCGACTTAAAATTGCTGACAAAGAAAAAGTGATAAAATTGTCAGTGGAGTGCTTAACTGAGGATTATAAAGTTCCTGTTCTGCATTCTTTTAAGAATTCCATGGTAAATAGTGGAGACTGACACCCGACATTCCATACGAAACAGTTTTTCAGCTGTGTTATTTGTTTGAAGAAAGTTGTTCTCCTTGTATGCAGTATTAAATAATTAACACTGTTTAGTGCTAATTTTGGTGTCTGCTAACATTTGGATGTTTTCAGTACAGTAACTTTCATCTTCAAAGCAGTGAAGCTGATCTTCAGAACATTTTACAACAATAAGCAGCTCTTTCTTAGAGCCTAAGTAATAATTTTCTTGCATTAACACTTATGGGTAGAAGGGTTTCTGTCAGAATAGAAAGGGAAAATAAAGGTTAAATCTTAGTTAAAACAAATGCTGAAGAAAGTGTAAACTGCTTTGGGATTTAATGGTTCTGTGTTAGAGACTGAGGAAAACTCTTGAATCAATGCTCTGTTAAGGCTTCTAAAATTATTTTAATGATTGCTAGTGTTCATGCTACAAAGTAGAAGAAAGCAAACCACCTGGCAGATTATTAAGTAGATTAAGGCTGGCCAGAAATTTAGTGGTTGGAGTTTCTTGGGAGTGTCTAGACCCCAAAAATCTTCATGGAGACTCCAGTCAAAAGGGGACACTGATTGAGGGAAGGGGATTTCCAAATGGGAGCAGGATGGAGTAAACCACCCCACAGTCTGCTCCCTGGGGCACCAGCCCTGAGCCCTTTTCATGTTCAAGGCAGGGACATCACCAAATCTCCCATCCCAGCTGGGCACCCCTTCCATGCACAGTCATTCTGTGTTCGTCCTCTTTGGTCAGGGAAGCTTTTGTAGGCCATGGCACACTGCTAACAGGCGAGGCTGGAAAATTGAGCTTATTGTGGAGCAACCTCAAAAGCTCCTGGGAACTGTGTCTTTTAGGAATTTAGGAAACTAGTGGAGAATAGAGCTCTGAAATATATGTCTTGGAGAACAAGAAAGCAGCTTCTTTTCCAGATCATCCCATTTGAAAAAAGGAACATTTTTTGTTTTGCTCATTTTGCAGTTGTTAATTTTAGATGAGAGCGTAATTACTTCGTGTTAATCACGTCGAAAACAAATGTTAAAATTAACCCATAGTGTAGATTTCTTTTTTTGTAGTAGGAATGTCTTAAAATCATGGTTTACTATTGTACTTGAAATGTATTTGTTACTAAACACAGTGAAAACTGAATTTCAGTAGAAAAGAATGATTTTGTCAGCAGTGCTCCCTGTATGGCTGGCAGGAAGCAGTAAATGTTCCTGTGTTACCAGGCTGTGTACGTGTGCATGTGTATCAGTTCACATAAAGGACTTAACAAAGCAACCTCAAACCTCAGGCCTTGAATGGTTTAATTGTTGTTGTCATTTTCCCCACGGTTAATCTACACTTGTAAAAGCGACCCTGGTGTGAGGTTAGGATTTATCAGCACCGGGCACCCCACACTAATTGGTTCAGCTCTGCCCTTCACTGCTGAGATGCTTCTTCAGAGCAGTGCTGCTCGGAGCAGTTCCCTGCTCAGACCAGGAGGAAACACATCTGGGTGTGGGGGGCTGATCCTGCTCCCAGCCCTGGATGCTTCTCCACAACTGGGAATGGTTTTCCTGAAGTGGAAGAGAAGGATGACTTGGGCTTGCTCTTTGTTTTGGATGAAAAGTGCCAAACACTTTGTCTTGTCTACAGTAAAGTTTTATAGATTCTGCAAAACTGTTCTCAGTCAAGAATTTTGGGGTTTTTTTAATACTTCAGTCTAGTAACAGTTTTTTTGTATGAATGTTCTAAAGTTCCTTATGGAAACCCTGAATATTTGCATAAGATTAGCCAGCCTGGATTGAACAAAAATTGTTTAACCTGGTGTATTGAGGTCTGTGAGTGGCAGATGCTGATGTTAACCATGAGTGCAGGGAGGGGTGGCAGAGTTCCTTTGCTGCTGTGCACACCCCGAGGGTGTCTGAGCCTGGCCACGCTGCCTCTGTACCTTTTCACTGCTCCTCATAGAATCTTCTTCCATTCACTGCATCGCCTTTGGAAGTGAACTGGGAATAATAAAAGCTTTGTGTAAGTTCTCTGTGCTGCTGCATTTCGACCTGGTTAACAGCCTTGCTTCCCTCCTCCATCTTGAAAAGATATAGGAGAAGTAAAGAAGTTACAAGGAAAATAAAGATGGTACAAGGTATCAAGTGGCTGTTTAGAGGTAATATCTGAGTGGACTAGGAAGGGTCCTGGATAACTGAGGAAAGATGTGCTAAAAGTCTGGAGAACAGACATTGTTTCTTTAAGCTTGCATTCTGGTAATTTAGTATGAAGTCCCGTGTGCATTATAAGTAATAGAAAAGATGAAGAAGCCAAACCAGCCCACACGAGTCTTGTTTTACAGTTCTTCTGTATAAACAATACCTTTCTGCTTCCATATTGCATTCCAGATTGCTCTGGTACGCAGTGCACTGTGCTAAGTAGAGCCTGGAGTGGTCCTTGGTTGCAGAAGCTACCACCTCAAGGAAAATGTAATCAGGTACTGTGCTACTGAGATCTTCCAGTTGTGTATCCCAGCTGGGCAGGGTGTGCATCCAGTGGCATGGCAGAGATCACCACTCCTTGTGTCCTCAGGGACTGTGTGTTTGCATTTTTCTAGATTCACCATGGGACTAACTGATGAACTTTGGAGATGCTTTGGCCAGGGATTTCAGGCTGCTTTGCTGTAACAGCCACCTCTGAAGCACGTTCCATAGTTATCCTCAAAGGAGTACTTTCTTGTGAGCATATTTGATGTTGACTCCTTTACTATGCAGCAAAGAAGCCTGGATTTAAGCTTGTTTGTGTTGTCGGGTGAGAAGGAAATATGATTAACTGTGCTTGCCTGCTTTTTCACAGTTTATATAGTTATTAATGTTATTTTCCTGAATCTGTTTTACTTGTCTTTCCCTCTTCTCACCAGAGCATAGTCTAGAACTACCAGCTACCTGCAACCAGATAGGAATCTGAGTCAGATTCTGTGAGCCTGGAATACCTTAGGTATCTGTCTATTTCTGTGCACAGCTGGGAGCATAAGGAAGCAGAGGGAAAACAAGATCAGTGTTAGCAAATCTCCAATGATAAAGGAAGACCTTTAAAAGCATTACTGAAAATAACAGGAAGAAATGCTGGAGGTGTTAGATCCCTAAATGTGAGGGGTTTGGGCATATTGCACAGTTTCTGTTGCTTGGAGTGATCTTTTCTGTTAAAAGATAAATTAAAAGATGGGGCTAAAGTAGGTGATTTGTATTTTTTGCTCCTCGCGCCTATAAAATCAATTCCAGTGCAAATCCATATTGTTATCCAGTGTTGTTCTCTACTATGAAATTAATTTTGCTTTTAAACTCCAACATGGACAGATCAACAGTGTTTCAACAGTTTAAAAATCATGTCACTATTAGGAAAATACAGTCAAGCTACCTTCCTTGCTACTGCTAGTGTGAGCAAAACTCAGCATGCTCCAAGGCTGAGTCCAGGAGTGAGCAGTGCAATTAGCATTTGCTCTAAGGATGAATCTGGTCTCAAAACAGAGTTACAGAATCTGAATTGTGATGAATAATATTTTGACTCTGTAGCAAAGTTACTGCGCAGAAGCAGCGTACCTTCAGAGCTGGTTTGGGCAAGCGGTGTGTGTGCTCATACCCATGTAAGGCAATGTTTTGTGCTACTGGTAAACGTGCAAAACCTTTTTGCTGCTTAAGCCTATGGTGAGTGTTCAGTTATTGTGTTTAATTAAATAGATATACCCCAAGACTCGCTGAGACTGTGGGTTGCACTCGTCCAAAATGATATAGGAGTGAGTTCTGAAAAATTTATATGTCTGAGTAATAAAAATCGTGCTGGTCCAGGTGGTGGAGGTGTGTGCTTTTCTGGACTTCCACAAGGAAAGAGGGAGGTGCTAATGGGAGCAGAATCACTAATTACATAATGTGCGTATATTATTATCCAAATATACTCATTTAATTGCTTTTTAATTGTCTGTCTTAAACACACCAAGAACATGTCCACAGCACTGTAGCATGCTGGGTATAGTGTCTCGTAAATACTCTCCGGCCTTTGGACTGCCCTGGCTCCAGCTGAGGCTGCATCCTTTTCTTCCCTCTTTCAGAACTTCATTTTTTTCTGTGAGTAGTTTTGCAGCCTCTCTAATGATGGCATAGATGGTAGCTTTTACTGTTGCAGTAGAGAAAGCTATTACTTAGTAGAGCAGCAAAACATGAAGAGGGGTGTGATACTGGAAAAACACATTGTTCAGGGTGTGTTCGGTAGGTTGGGACCGAGTGCCCGACCCGCAGCAGAGATGTAATCACGCTGCCATCTCTGGAATGCGCAGAGACAAGACATGACGAGTTGGGGATGTTGCTTCTGTAGCCTTGCTGCTCTAGATACAGCAAGGAGAAGGTAGTGCAAGTCCAGGAGCTGCTGCCATAATAGGTCATGACACTTCTGATGTTTTGGCCTTTCCTGATCATGGAAGAAAATAATTTATCTTGTCAACTGTTCTAGTTATTGGTTTTTGAGTATTACAGGGTAGCCAGAGGCAGTCTTCCTGCCTTTCTTCCTGATTTGATAGTTTTCTGGAAGCATAGCCTAAGCTAAAAAAGCTCTTCAGACTAAGAAAAGGGACTGTGAAAGATTTTTCAGCAGACCTTCTCTGGTCCTGATGACTGCCAAGAGGTTGTGACACTGTACAATGCATAAAAGCCAGGATAATGAGACAGGCAGGTTGATATCTTCTGCTAAATAATTCCACTGTACCGAAGAAAAACTCATGCCAATGCTGCTGTCTACCTCAGTTGTTAAACAACTGGGGCTTAAAAAGGTTTTGAAAGATCCCTTCAAATTTGAAGGCTGCCTATACACACTCTTCACCAAGAGCATGGAGTTGTAATTTTGTTGGATAATTACAGGTGTGTTGTTAGTGTGCAAACTGAATTCTGGTTCATGCAGTCTTTCATCTGATACTGAATTATTCATAAAGCAAAGGGTTAAACTGCTTAAAGCAGGTAATTTAGTCACTCTTGGTATCAGTAAATTTTTGGGGTTACTTCTTCAGTGGCAGCTTAAAGTCCACTGAGTAGTTGTATTGATAATACTCTAAATGTGTCAGTAGGAAGTTAATTGCATTTTAAAGACATTTTAAGAGTTTCGTTTTGTAAAGTGCCATCAGACTGTTCCTGTCTTTGAAGATCAGCAGATAATAAGTTGCTGCAGCAAACTGCTTAGTTATAGAGCAGGTTCTGCCTAGGCTATTTTTTCTCAGCTATTTTTCTGTCCACAAAGTTACATTGTACCTCCCATTTATTTTCACATGAAGATAACTGTATCAGTGGGATGAAGCTTCTGATACTATTTATCTTACAGACTTATGGTGTTCAGGGGCATCTTAGAGTGTAACTGCTTTGTTTTATCTAAGAATAGAATAATCATGTAATCTATTAATACAATTTTGTTCCCATTCATTAGTTACATTGGTGCAGTTAGAAACCAGTCTGGCCATCCTGTGCTTTGTCAAAATGTCCTCTTTGGCCAGGCAGACCCAGAGATGGGAATGCAAGGCAGTAGCAGCATAATGATTGATCAGTGTAATAATAAGTGGTGGCTGCAGTGTTGTTACTGTCTGTCTAGTCATTGCTACATATTCTGTGGGCATGGCAGAGATGAGTCTGCTTCCAGGAAGTTGTCCCATCCCAGTTCTTCATTCTCTGTCTTGTGTAACATCATCTTCTTCTGTGGGAGACTTGCAATTCCCAGTCAATAATGCAATAATTACTTGTTTCAGATGACAATTAGAGAGGAAGAGACTTCCATATAATACTACTTTATTTTTGGTGGGTTTTTTTTTTATTTTTTTTTTAGTATTTAACATTGGCTGCTTGCTCTTTAATAAATAAATGTCTTTTCTCCTTTCCTTCTAAATGTAATAGAGCAAATTTTGAAAGGATTGAAGATCTTTAAACGTTATTTCCCTAGCTGGAAGTCCCCTCGCTTCCTATGCCCCTAATACCTTTTTCCCTTAGTCTGTAAGCTTGGCTCTGCCTCCTGATACTTC
The DNA here is from genome assembly GCF_017590055.1 of Onychostruthus taczanowskii. Taxonomy (NCBI): domain Eukaryota; kingdom Metazoa; phylum Chordata; class Aves; order Passeriformes; family Passeridae; genus Onychostruthus; species Onychostruthus taczanowskii. The sequence continues at coordinate 2,779,947 of NW_024499128.1, read as the reverse complement.
TCTAGAAGCTTCTTCCCCTTAAGACTTAGTCAATGTCCTTCATAACTTTCTTGTTAAGGTACATACATTTCTAGATACACCTTTTGACTGATTCAAGTAATGAGCCATGAAAAAAGAAAAATAATAAATGAAACCAAAGCAAATTTTCCCCAGCTTTGCTAATGGGAGAATTAACTTTTAACTAAGACAAATGACATAATATTTACAAGTAATGGAAACATCCATGACAGCAGTTATCTACATCTTGATCCATAGGATCATGGGGGTTTGTGTACTTCCCTTGTCCCTCCTCCCATTCTTCTGGCCAAACTAATCTCAGTCTCTGTTACTGTTTGATACGTTGGAAATGTTTTAGGTGAATTGGTTTATTTTTTTTATGCCTTTTGAAAGGCAGCCACAGTTCAGAAATTGCTTGATTCCTCTTCAGATCTTTCATTATAGCAACCTAGGACTGTCTTGAAAAAATGAAACTGTGTAGAATGCTTTTCATTTAATTCCTTTTCTCTTGAGTCCCTTTGTGAAATAAGTGGTGTTTGTATTTTAACTGCAGGTAGAGATTAGAGGCCAAACAGTTTTTCTTACTATTGGAAAAGCTGAGTTGTTTCAGAGCAAGTGAGGATAAATTTTTGCTCAGAACACTTCTAGTAGTTCAAAGATTGACTAATGTAAATGAATTCCATTCACACCATGGAGGTGGTAGCTTGTTTGGCTAATTTCGGTATGTGTGGTTGTTTTGGTTTTATTTTTTGGCTTGGGCGTTTGGTTTTTTTGTTTGGTTGGTTTTTGATTATTTTCAAACCCTCCCCTCCTGGGTGCCACTCTATTCATCTGGCTTTCAGAGCAATGGTTTCCAGACTTTGGGAGAAGCAAGCTGCTGGAATCCAAAAGTTTTCCTGTGAGCTGTTAGAGCCACATGAAATCCAGTCGCACGGGAGTGCCTGCAGCCCCCCGCAGCCAGGTGTGGTCTGGGCAGTCTGTGCTCCAGAGCTGGGAAGTAACCTGTTGGCATTGTTACTTCCAGCTCAAGGCAGTATTTGTTCATCATCTTCTGCACATTTTTCAAACTTTATTTGCTTTCAAGAAGTAAGATTATTGCTTTCTGTTTGAGACTTTTGAGTGTCCTCTTTGCACCCCCACAGTTTGGTAACTGCTTTGGAAACTGTGGCATTTACTGCTTGCTTTAGGAATTTCTCAATTTTATGTTTTGATATGCTGCCCAATAGCAAGGATCAATTTGGTGGTTCAAGAGGTGACATTTATGATAGCATTTGAAATCACAGAATGTTTATTCATTGTGATTTCTAGTAGTGATGATTTCTTAATTTTTTTTAGCTTGTGTGCTATTATGCATGTCAGGCTGGTATTTAAACTACGCACTGAAGTAAACTTTTAGATGTTTATTTGTTTAAAATACTGATATATTTAAAAAAAGTTTTTAAAAAAAAAACTTTTGAAGGGATTGTGCTTTGTTCCACAATAGAAGAGATGTTCTGTAGTGAGTGCAGAGGACCATGGCTCTGCTGGGCTGCACTGAGGGGGTGTGGCAGCTTCCAGTCCTGACACTGAGGTGCAAAGCTAGACCTGGACTGTGCTGCTGTAGGATGACTGCTACAGCATGGATTTTGCTCATTTGCATTCTCTGACTTTATTCTTATCTCCTGCCACCTGATAGTTTTGCTCAGTAAGTCCTTTTCCCAGTGTTTACTGCAGGTTCACTCATACACTAGAATTCACACACACAGCCCTTTATCATATCTGTATATAGTGTTGTGTTTGTATTTTAAAAAAAATTGCCCTTTTAAAACTTCCATGAAGGCTTTGATTCTGGAATGTCCATTTAGTCCAGCAGAAGAGGAGAAAGTTGTGTTGTTTTCTGCTTTCCCCCACTAAAAGCAAGACTCTGGATGTGAAAGTTCATGGCATTCTTCAAGCTGCTGCCAGCAGTGAATGACTGACTCCCTTCATGCTGCTGAAGATGCCCTTGGTGCAACTCCCTGCTCATTTTGGGATTGCTGTGGCACTGCTGCATGGAGAGCTGTGCAAGCTGTGTGCAGGGACTGTCCCAGCCCTCAGTCCCGGCGATTTCCAGCGTGAGGCGGATGTGTGTGATAACTGTAACCAAGTTTTTAGTATCACTATTACTCCTCAGCTGTGGTCTCCTTAACCTCAAAAGGAAACAAATGTTTCATAACGTGCTGCCGACACTGCTTCAGTTTCTCCTCTGTGGCTGCCAGCTCCAAGAGCTAATGACAAACATTGTGGATAAGCTTTCAGACTTTGACTATGGCTGTGGTGTGAGTCATGACGGAAAGCTTAGTGAAGTTATAGCTCGCCGTCATCATTGTTAAATAGAGGCAATTTCTGCTGTAGTGGAATTGCTGTAGCTTTTGGCCACACGTGACTGTAAACGCGTGTTTGTGCTGAGCAACGTGTCCTGCAGCTTAGGGACAGAGCACTCTGCACTGCTCCTGTCTTAGAACTGCATTTAAGTTAGGCCAGAAGCCACATGAACTTGACAAAATTTCCACTTTCGCATCAGTAGGAAAAAGATATGGAAAACTGAAATTCCTTTCTTGTAGATTTGAATTGTTGTAAACAGTAGAACAACAGAGCAATCTTACTGTGACAAACGAGTTCATATTATTAAACAGGCTGAATCCATCAGAAAAGTTTTTATTTTTTTAATACAGAGGTAATTTAAAAAATCAATGGTGTTGTTCTAATTCTGATTGCTTACTAGCATGAGTATTTGAATATGGTAATACTGATCTCATAGTCCATAACAAGCAGATTTTTTTCATATATATACTTTCTGTAGGGTCTGTCATTATATGGCAAGTTTATAGTTTCAGAGAATTTAGTTGGGTTTTTTCCTTCTTTCTCCTTCTTTCCCCTGCAGCAATTGCCACAACCATTTTGCTTTCAGGCTTTCATCTCAGCACTTCAGCAGCAGATCTAGTCAATGAGCGATGAGAAGCGTGCACCTGCAGAGTCACTTATATATAATCCAGTAATTTGTTTGTGTAAGATAACTGACACTTCTTACCAGCTTCCCAAACTGTGGCGTCACGCTCCAGTTTTGTTCCAGTTGTGTATCTCTGTGTTTAGACTTATTTCAGCATTCGTGGTATTTCGGTAGCTAAGTGAAAGCTCGTTTTTGTGCACAAACTCACTAATATCTGAAATGTCTCTTGTTGGAAGTTGTCTTAGCCTCCAAACTCAGACACCCCCTGTAAACTCTTCAAGTTGTATTTTTCATTTGTAACACAGTGCCATGGGCAGAGATGTATGTGATGTTAAATGTTTCAGAAGAAATTGTCATCACTATTTTTGCATTGCCTTGCATTCCTTTTTGTAACAAAAGAGTATCTACAGAGGTTTGTGTTGCATTTTGAGGCGGTGAAAAATGAATGCTTACAAAACAGTCTTTTACAGTGTCTACAATTTTGCTATTGAAAGCTGTATTCATTGAATATTGTAGTAATGTATTTAAAGAGTTAAAAAATTTTCCTATTCCTAAAGTCACTTTGTTGTGATACTTCCTTAATGAATGTGTTTTATATTAACTTTCAGTTGATTCATAGACTGCATCTCAGATTTATTCCAGAGGTATCATTAAAACTGGGTATTCTGATGTGGGAATGGACACATGACATGACTGCAGTGATGTTGACACACTGTGGCTTAAGCTGCATTAAAGACAGCAGTGTATTAAGTAGTATGTTTGGTAGGAAGGTTTTCCTGGCCAGTGTGGACAGGTATTTTTTCTTTTTCTTAATCCTGTAATGTATAATTTGAATTAAGTTTTTGGCACTGCCTCTGCTTGAGGCAAAGGAAAACATGTTTCTTAATTAAACCTTGGTATGATTTTGCAGTTCTTTCCTATGAGCTCTTAAGGACAAGAGAGAAAAATACAAATTAAGAAAAAAAGTTTTCAATGCTCTACTAGAAAATGTATTTGTTACACTGCTTCCTAGTACATCTGTTGAAGAGGGATTGTGTTTTGTTTGTGTAAAGGATTAGTTGACTTTTATTAGCAGTTAAAACATTTCCTTTGTTCACAGTAGCCAAAAACATTGATTGGTGTTATCTGGTTTCCATATCTGAAAGCTGTATCACAAACTTTGTGTCCATCTGTGTCAGAAGAAGCAGCAGGGGCATTCATCATGGTTCATTTGTCTTATCACTAAACAGTATCTGAGAATCTCTCTGTTTAAGTTGATTGCTGTTGTGTTGCTATGATCTCTAACTTCTCATGCTTTGAGAGAATGTAGAGCCGTATCTCACTTAGTTAAGTTCTTTCCCCATAAAACATGGTGTCAATATTTAAATTCCCTCTTTAAAGATAACATCCGTTATGCTTTTAGTGAAGAATAGAACCATTCCTCAGGTGTTTGCTTCAGTTTGTTTCCAGACACTAAGTTGCACTGATGATAACTTTAGGAAGAAAAATAATAATAATTAAAAAATAGTATTAATTTAGTAAACAATTGTTGCATTTTGAGAACATGCTATATGCTTCTAGAATGCAGTGACCCAGAGGACAGCTTTCTGTTTAGACCAGCACGTGCTGTTAAAAGATTAAAAAAGCAGGGGGAAGGCAGGATGTTGAAATGAAATTGGAGATCTTTCCTTCTCACTCTTGATTTTTGTCATTTTTCCTGCTCTTAAGTTGCAGGAGTTCAAACCTGTCCCCCATAATTTTGTTGTAGTAAATCTTGAACTTGCTGTTCTACTGTGGCACTGCCAGTGCCAATTGCTGCTGAGGGGGCCCCTGAGGCTCTACCACACCCGAGCTAATCTTCTACAAACCTTTTTCTTACAAAGCCAAAACTTCAAGTCCTACTTGATTTTGCTTTTGTTCTAAAGCTGAGAATTTAGAAAAGTGCATGTGTTAGTGCTGCAGTGTGTGTTTCACAGCACCCCTTTCACCGGTACTCAGTGAGATCTGCTGCACCCTGATAAGTGTCCAAAAGCCGTGGGTGTGCATTAAGTTCGTGATCTAGCGTAGCTCTAATCCAGGAGTAAGTCTAACCTGAGCTGTTTCTGTCGTGCTGAGGGCAGAGGTTACTACTTGTGCGGATTTACTGGGAGAGTAAACAATCAGAATAGAAGTGCTGGGTGTGAAAGTATCTTCCTGTGTGCTGTGAATTGGAATGAGGCTGCAGAAGTGTGGTGTGCTCTGAGGAGAGGGAGCGCTCTGAAGCTCCTGGTGACTGGGGCTGCTGCACTTCTCCCGTGCCTTATCCTGCCTTTGGTGGGGGCTCGCTGGCTTTACAGAGACTCGGGAGGCGATCACACAGCGATTCCTCTTGTCGCTTGTGTTTGTCTGTTTTGCCGAGGAGAAACTCAGCTGCAGTCTGGTAGAAGGCAAGTGTCCGGGCTAGTTGGCAGACCTTGCAAACAGCCGCAGCCACGGACCGGGACACGCCGGCCCGTGGGCATCCCTGCGTGCGGAGCACGGAGCCGCCTGGGAGCTCGGCAGGGCCCGTGGCGAGGGCAGCTCTGTCCAGGGTGCTGACGGGCGAGGGCACGGCCAGGCTGCTGTGCAGGAGCTGGGATCGTGCTGTGTCCCTTGGGAACGGTTTCCGTCCTGTGGCGCAGGTTGTCTGCATCCCCAGCAGTGCCCACGGTCAGTAACTTGTGCGGAGCTTTTGGGTATAAAAGTGCTCCTGGTTACACCAATCAACCTTGGGGCTTTTGAGGGGTAGTAGAATATATAAGTTAACAGCATGATTTGTATAGCAATGTATAGCTAATCAGACCTTTTAAATTAGAGTGTCTTTTAAGTAGTGTTTGTCCTTGAGATAGTTGCAAGGGCTTATAGGTTTTACAGTTTGATGATACAAGCCAGTTTAGTTTATCCAAGAATATATCTACTTTTCTGGAGTCGTGCTGAAACTATCCACTGGCTTTTGGTGTGGAAGCAGTGGAAGGAGGTGTTGTTCAGTTGTTGGAGGAATCAAGAAGGTGCTTGTTCAATCAAGACAATGCAACTTAGAAATAGTGGGGTTTCAGTTCATCAAGTTGTCTCATATCTCTTGGTTTAGTGGCATTTACATATATAATGGTCACTGGAGCAAAACTTAATGGCAGTGTTGGCTAGAAACTGGAAAATGTTATATCTAAAATGTTCCTTAATCCTAAAAGATCTCCTTTCCAATTTTCCCCAAGTAAGATTTACATCTTACCATTGCATTTGATTAGAGGTTCAGGTTTTTTCTTGAAAAACCAGTAACACTGAAGAAGTCTTAAAGTAACTTGTTGGTTTAGAAAGTCTGCTATTAGAAACTTGAACTTGTGTAAAACTTTCTTGCATTCTAAGAATGCAAGAAAAAGTAAGGAAAAAGTTCTTATTTAATGAGACTTGATTATGAGCTACTGATTGCAAGGCAGTCTGGAAACTTAAAAGTTGGTTTATGTTCTTTGCATCTGTATTCCACATTAATGTGGACTTTTCTTTGTACACAATTAGTCACCTATATGGGGGATTTTTGTTAGACACATACCAGTACAACTTTTTGAGCAATAACTTAATTAAATGCTGTTCTGTGCAAGTGTGCACTATTTGTCTGTCTCATAAATACTCTTAAAGACAAAAAAGTTAATTTCTGATTATTGATTATGTGTTTAATTTTTGCATACTTTTTTCTGCCTTAGCTGGAGATACAGATGATCCTCCAAGAATTACTCAAAATCCTGTCATTAATGGCAATGTAGCAATGGCTGACGGACATAACAACACTGAGGAAGACATGGAAGATGGTAAGTGAATATTTGATAAATGCATGGTTTGTTTGCCTTCTTTAGTTTTATGATTTTGAGGAGAAAATAGTCCATCTCTTACCTATGTCCTGTGATCTGCAGCTCATTAAAAAAATTAATCCCTCTGTAGTTATGGCTGCTGGTTTTCTGTGCAGGCATCCTTTTCACATAGCTGTACAATAGGATTAGACTTCTGAAGGCTTGGGTTTTTTTCTTGTACTCTTTCTAGGTACTCATTTAAAAATTGCTGAAAGTGCTACTGTTGGTTGTTATGTTTTGTGATACAGCCCTTTAAAGGTGCTGCAGCTGGGCTTTGCTGAATAGTAATTTTATCAGTTATGCAATTCCTTCAGGGTGTTTAGAATCCTTATCTGTCCTGCTCTCTTGTCAGGTGGCAGCTGTGATCTGGTTTTGTCTTTGTGTGGTAAGTCAGTGGTAACTATTCTGTTGATGAACATCTTTTGCTCTCAGTTGACACCTAATTTTACTTGCAAAGGCAAAAGAAAAAATATGTATTAATGTCCTGTTAATAAAAGGGGACATGTGTTTTTAAAGTCTTTTTCTTGGTCCATTAAATGAAAATAAGGATGTACAGTTTGTTGCAGAGGATCAAATAATTGTAACTCTAGGTATATTTAAAAAAAGGTAACAAGTTTCTAAATCTGTTATGTTTAGTGAGGAAAATGTGCAGTGATACTTCTTTTCTTAGGAAAGGATATGGGCAGGGACTGCTCATTTTGAAGAATGATGTAAAATTGAGTTGGGAGAAGGGAAACCTATAAGTGGGATTTGTTCCATATTCCATGCTGTCTTATGAAAGTGCATTTAGGACTAGGCTTAAACATTTGGTTAGATTTGTGCAAACATGTTAAGTAATTTTTCTTTTTTTTTTTCCAGAAAAATCAGAGTTCGAGGTTAAAGGTGAAAAAAGTGCTTACTTTCATGAGTTCAAGGAACATAGAATACTGATAGAAAATAGTAATGTTCCATGAAGAGAATAGGGTTTAAATTCAGAACAAAAGCATCTCATGGTTGAATCACCTCTGTATTATTTGCAGTGGTAAAGTTTTCTATGACCAGAGTCTTGCAGTTAAAGAAAAATGTAATATTACCATGTGAATTTTATTTGTGTGATTGTCTAATCTCATTCAGAGGGTTTTGATTTATTGCTCAGACACTGTTCTTATCAAAAGCTGTTATAAAAGATGTTAAATATCTGTCAGGCCATGGTATTTAGAGGGTGGCAAGAGAAGACCACGTGGGTTGACACCAACTGGCTAGAACAGATCTGTTTAAGCTCTGTTCTTGGTAAGGATGTTTATATGTAGAAAGTCTGGTAGTGTTTGCTGTTGATACAACCAGGACATAGCACATTGGTGAATTAGTAAAATCATTTGTCCATTAGTTGGTCTGTATGTACATGCACAAATTAGCCAAAACAGGGACTTAAACTGCAGAAATAGCTGATGAAAGCCAGGCTATATCAGAGCTGGCAAGTAATCAGATATTCACCTCTTCATTCAGAATAACATTGACCCTTTAGCCAAAAAACTGCTGTGAACCTGTTTGCATCAATTCCCAACTGTTTGACTCCTCTCAGAACTGGGTATTGAAGATGTTGCACTAGGGAGAAAAAGTATCTGTAGGCGTTTGTCAGAAGGTTTGTGAAAGTTTCTCATGTCTTTGTGGACTTCCAGCGTGGTCAGGAGCTTGGGCCCACTCTGCAGTGGGACATCCTTCAGGCTTCAAGTGTGATTATTAAGCAATAACCTTAATAGTTCCTCATTATCATATTTGAATAAGGAGTGTCTGGCTACGTGTTGGTGCTGCTACAGCTGTGCATTGACACAGATAGAGTGTTATTGCAAAATGTTAGAGTTGCAAAAACATTCCTGAAGACTTGCATCACGTAAGTGGATGATGCCTCTTTTCCAAGTCTTGTAAATCAGATTAATTGCTTGCTGTTGCATTATTTACACATCAGTGCAATTGTTCTCTTGTTGTTTGTGCTCTTGCTAACCTGGTTTGCAGCATGATGTGCATGGGTAATGGACAGCTCAGAGATTCCAAAGACAGGGAAAATGGGCTTCTCTGATAAACATGCAGTTTTCCTTTGCTGTTGCTCATAGAAAGGGGCATCAATCTGAGCTGCTACAGAATGCATGAGGAGAATTTAGATACCTCTTCAGCAAAACTAATGAGTTTAATGGTTCCTGTAAGAGAGGTGAACAGTAAGATGAAAGGTTGATGCTTCCAGCTGGATCATAGAAATCAGCTTTCTGGTGATTTTCTGACTTCAAGAAACTTTAGAGCTGATTTTGTTCTTCCAGCTTAGCACATAAAGAAATGACTGATAAGATTGGGGGAAAAAAACCAAAACGTGCAGCTCTCATCCCCTTTGCTAGGCAACAGGCTGCAGGCATTGTGAGGCACAGGCAACTGGAGCAGCAGTGGACCAGCAGCAGGACTTTGAGATAAGGCTGTGTTCTCTCAAGGCTGTGACCAGTACCTGTTGCTGCTCTGTGTGAAGTCTTAGCAATTAAAAAGAACCAGCTGAAGGACTGTGCTGTGCTTTGTATGGAGAAGGACTTAAATGAACCAGACTTTAAAAGCTGGAATAGCAGCCTCTGCAAATAAAGTAAAAAATAATAAAAACAAGGCTCTGATCAAAACTTGTTTGCAAGTGCATCAGTATTCAAAGCAACACATAGAGTAAATTCTCTTAGAAGTTAAAGTTCAAACAGAAGGTCCCTAGCTGAACATAAACTCACAGCTTTGCTATTACCTCCTGAAGTCTCATTTCTGTGAAGAATTGCAGAGGCAAGAAGGCTTTCAGAAGCATCAGTCTTAGCCATATGCTGGTATTACATGCTGTATTTGGATCATTATTAAAATATTCATAGAATATTCAGCAAGTTTCTCCATTAATAATTCAGGTTCAGAATATTTTAATAACTCCAGTGCACTTTCAAGGTAGCAACATTTACTAAGAGAATAAAAAAATCTGCTTTTCCCAAAAGTATCCACATTTAAATATGTGTTTCATCCTTAAAATGGATCCTATTCAGTATTTGGATCTCTGATTTGAGGGATCTTTCTTCTGTGAAGATGCTGAATGTGTCATTCATCACATCAATGAAAAAAATGTTTTCCACGTAGCAGAGACAGTCCATTGCATGTAATTTCTCCAAGTATTGTCAGCTGGATCAGTCCTTTTGACCTTGTAGTTCTGGGATTTAAAAAAGTCTCACTTGCCAGTCACTACTAAATCATCCTGCTGCCAGTTGCAGTCTTTAACGGCATCTGGAGGACATGTTCATGATGGCACAAAAAGGCTTTATTTATTGGTGTACTCCAAATAATTTTCACGTTTGCTATGTAAACTTCTTTTTCTAATAAAATCCATTATACTTCCTAAGAAAAAATAGGCTTACTGGAAGGAAAGGAAGGTTGTTATTTTTAAAGAAACTTCTATTTTAGGGTTGACCTGTGTTACAAGGCTGCATTTTTATGGAGCAGTTACCAATGCTTGCTCAAATATTCCCTGGTGAGCTCTCATGCTCAGGCTTTCCTGAAAAGAAATCAAGAAATACAGGCAAACTTTCTCTGAAGCATCTGCAGATGCTGCGTGGGCTGCATTTTTTAGCTGACACTGTAGCAGCACTGCTGCATCCTTGTGCTGAAGTGCTTTGAAAGCTGCATCAAAGGAGGCAGAAAGCAAACTTGGCTCGATTTTTAGAAGCTCAGACAGAGCCCAGAAGCACGGATATCATGATTGTGAGTAGGGAGGTGGCCTCAAGTTGGTTTGATATACACGTGTGATACAAGACTGATTTTAAATTGTTAAGTGTGTTACAGATTTGTTTTATCTTGGCTGCAAACCAAGTTAGAGCTCCTCTGTCTGCAGCCTGTCAGGTTCTTAGGTGTAGAAGATCAGCTCTTCACTGTGTCAATGGGCAGTGAGTAGTGAAACTGGGAAGAGAGCATTTTTTAAGTAGGTGACAGACTGCTAGTTAGCTGCACTTCCAGGCAGGGAAAAAGGAGAAAGTAATCCTTTGAACTCTTGTGTTACTGAGGAAGCTGACAGCATGGGGCAACATGAAGGTCTCTGCAGGAGTGGAGGGGGCAGGAAGCTGATTTGGGCTGTAGTACCTTCAAGAGATAATTGGAATGCTTAGGGCTGTCAGACCATACACAAAAAATATTCTGTGTTGCAGTTCAGGAGTAGGACAACTACTTGAAAACTGCTTCACAAGGGAGAAGAATGAAATCTGTCATAGCTCCCTGGCAGTTGTGGCTAAAACTTGGTAATTTTCTGTGTGAAATGTATAATCGTCACCCTGTTGCATGTTGTAATCAAGAGTGTTCCATTTTTAAAGTAAGGTAGCAATCAGGACTCACCTGTGTTTTGGAAAAATGATTCAGCACTGTGTCTGGTGCTGTGCCAAGCTGAGTAAACCACTGCTGTCCCTGTATGGCAGGGACACTGTTGTACTGTGTGCCTTGTCACAGTTCACACTCTGACTTCTGCCTCAGTGCTGTTGTCCCTCAGTGCTCGTTGATTTTGGGTGCCACTGCACGTGTGACACACCTTCGGTTGTGCATCCTCGTGGGTGCAGTGAGAGCGGCAGGGTGACCATGGGTGCTGCCTGCTGCCCTGTGTGCTTGTCCAACCTCCTTAGCCAGGAGGATTCCATGTTACACCAGTGTCAGACTGGAATCATGGAGTGGGAGTGTCTTGTGCATCCCTGGCCAGTAGAGTTGCTGGGATAAGTTGCAGGTTTTTCCTCTGAGTGCAATATGAGGCGTGTCACAGTAAAGAGAGCCTGGCCTTGCGTCTTGCTGAAGCTGTCGCAGTCTCCAGCACCCTGTTATAGCTGTGTACTACAGAAGCAGAACAGATTGTGGTAGCTGAAGAACTGGGTATGTGGGAAGAAGGCAAAATTACTTTAATTGTGTGTGTCAAAATAAGCTCTTTGAAAAAAAATAGTCTCATTTAATTTAGTGCTAGACCACTAAAAATCTCTAAAGTCTTTGCACAGCACAAAGGAAACAGGACTGCGTTCTTGAGTTGATTTTCAGCAAATTGATACGATTTTACAAAAATCCAACAACCATCCTATGGCATTCATCTGTTTTAAAATATACTATTGCAAGCCAAAACCAACTAAATGGTGGCATGATATCAACAGGGCATTTGAACAGATTGTGAAACTCCGTTGTGCATATGGGTTCACAAAGAGAAGTGACTTAAACTGGGCTGTGGAGATGCTACACAACAAGAAGAGTTAAGAGTGGGCTGTGATTTAGTTGTAGAGCATTTGATGTCTCTGTCTTACTGCACCTGCTGCTTTAGAAGAAGCTGGACTGGTAACAAATCCTGAAGAAGCATTTAAGGAAATAGTGTACAAAAGGAACGTGTCTTGCAGTGCCATGTTTGTCTGAATGGAGTTGCAATGTTTTTCAGAATGAAAAAATTGAGACGTCAGTAATTAAGTAGTTCACTGTCCCTCTGGGATGGGGATGGTTTTGTTGCTGCCAATATTCCACTATGAAACATGCTCATGTTACATGATGTTGGTCATTTTGGAGTGAAGAAGGTGAGGTGTTTCAAACAATGGTGTGTGTGTGTTACAGATACAAGTTGGCGATCAGAAGCAACATTTCAGTTTACAGTGGAACGCTTCAACAGGTTGAGTGAGTCAGTGCTCAGCCCTCCCTGCTTCGTTCGGAATTTGCCATGGAAGATCATGGTAATGCCACGGCTCTACCCGGACAGACCACACCAAAAAAGTGTAGGATTCTTCCTTCAGTGCAATGCTGAGTCTGATTCCACGTAAGACCCTTTTAATTATTGTACAAGTCTCACTTGATACTGGTTAATCTATTGCAAGAAATACAAACATCTACAAAAAAACCCTTGCTTCCTGCAAGAGAAGACAATTCTTGCAAGGGTTTGAGTGCCCTTTACCCCCCACCTTTCTAAATCTCAAAGCATAAGAATAATCCCCTCTTTAGGATGAGCTAAAATCAGCTTGTGTGACTAGAAGTTTGTGGTAGAATTTAGACATGTGCTTGCTGAAGGAGAAACCCTTGACTGACAGTTTTCTTGGCATGGAAAAAGTTCTGGGTTTATTTCAAATGAAGACGGAGCTTCTCTAGCCATGCCAAGCTATAAACGCTGCCCTGTGAAGCGTGTGAACAGGTAACTGCTACCAATGCAGGCAGAGCAGAGCATGAGTGCTCTCCTTAAGTGGAGTCCATCCCTCATCCAGAAAGATCTGAGCGTGTGTGTTCTTGGGGTCCTGCATGCTAATCAACATTTGACCATTTTTGTAAATAATATAAAAATTTAAAAATATAATGCACATTTCTGGAGCATTCCTGTAGCTTATCCAGGAAGGATGCAGAACTCTCAGGTGTCCTTTCCAATAGGGCAACTCCATCCTGGCACTGAATCTCTTGTTGTTTACCCTGAATAATAAATTCCACTTCTTCATCATTTTTAGAATTTAGAGGTGAGTGCTCAGGGCAGAATGTAAAGAAAAAGTTATAAGTGTATTAAAAAGTCACAGGACATGTGATTCACATTGAAGCATTTACAGAAAATGGGTGATCTTCAGAAGTACCAACCCAGGTGCAGCTGGTGGGGCCAAGCAAGCAGTGCCATGCTTGAGGCAGTGACAGGAGCTTGTCCGAGCTGTGTCCAGACTGATTGCCTTGCACAAGTAGGGTGGTTTTGAACACCACTTGTCACAAAGAAGTGCTGCTGAGACAATTAGTGTTGGGGAGTTTATCTTGTGGGAGGGAGGGTAGAAGCTCCTCATCCTTTGCTTACCAAAGGCTGGGACCTCCCACTCTGTAGACACTAAGAGCACTTGGAGCTGGCCCATCCCAGATCAGAGCTACCTCACCTGGGGGAGCCGTCTGCTTCGTAAACCAGGCTGCAAGTCACTGACACACTTTCTTGTCAACACTGTTGCCATAAGAAAATCTCCATTCCAGGTTCATAATGTGGCTTCAGAAAGCCCCAGAGGTTCATGCCCTCAGTAACAATTAACATCTAATATGGAAAAAAAATCTGATGTGTGAAAGTAATGTACCAAAAATCCCTAACAAAAAAAATTATGTAACAACTATAAAAAGCTTGGTTTTGAAAGAGTTTCAAGTGTTTCCTCTGTATTTATAGGTCATGGTCCTGTCATGCACAAGCAGTTCTCAAGATAATAAACTACAAGGATGATGAAAAATCATTCAGTCGTCGTATTAGTCACTTGTTCTTTCATAAGGAGAATGACTGGGGCTTTTCTAACTTCATGGCCTGGAGTGTAAGTAATTGGACATATATTAATCTCTTGCTAGGTAGGAGCAGTTTTGTACCTGTCCTCCTGCATACAGAGATGCTTATAGCAAAAGGTTTTTTCCTCCAAGTTGTTTTTTTTCTGTCATTGCTGTAAATTCCTTTTAATTTCTTACTCTGTTAATTTGATTTTTGTAGAGTGGTTTTACTTATGTTGTAATTTAAATATTCCTTCATTACTATTTTCTGCCCAAGTGCTTGGGTTTTGTTATCACTATGTGATACTCACTGACATTTTGAAGCAACATAAATTTGCTTGCATTTCCATATGTTCTTTTTGTATATGTACATGTCTATTTAATGCCGTAATAATGCTACTAAGGTTTCTCTTGAATTGTAAGAGCTTTTTAAGCATTTGCAAAGGTTTTGGAGTATTGTCCAGAAGAAGCAGAACATTTGATTACCAACTGTTACATCATTGGAAACCAAAAAATTACTGCAAAATCTTATAATGCAGGAACAAGTTTTCTGCATTGAGACACTAAAAAAGAATTAAAATCTAGTAAGCTGTAAAACAACTGCTTTGGTGTTCTTCAGTTTTTCTTTTTCAGTTGATTACTGCTGATTGCTCAGGCTTGGCAATTAGAAAGTGATGTCTAGCTGGATGCTTCACTGCTGTCATGTTGCATGTTCCACTTTTCATGTTCCTGTGTCACTCATGTTTTACAGGAAGTTACTGATCCTGAAAAAGGCTTTATAGAAGAGGACAAAGTTACTTTTGAAGTCTATGTTCAAGCAGATGCTCCACACGGAGTAGCGTAAGTATCTTTGATTAAAAACAAAGCAGTGTTAAAAATTCTTAATTCTAGTATTTTTATGTTGCTTGTTATCATTCAAGTACTCTGTGTTATTGTCATTTGTAGCTCCCATCAGACATTCTCCCTTTGTCACTACTAGTTGATGAATTCTCACATGGCAATTTCTTCATAGTCACATAGAGATTTTGTATAGCTTAAATTTATGTTTGCATCAGTCAGCAAAATGCTGTGGAGCCTCAGCTTCTGTGTGAGTTGGTTTGTGATTTAACACCTCTGCAGTTCTGGCCTGAGCGTTTGTGGTGTGGGAGCTGATGGGGTTTCAGGTGCAGCCAAGTGCTGTCTTACTTGCCTTGGTTTACAGTTGTTGTAAAACTGCTTCATCTCAGTTGTTCTCCTTCATGGCACTTGTAAACAGTGATGTTGTAGAGAGGTGCAGACTTGCCCTTAAAAGTACAGCTCTGAGCTCCAGAACACTCTCACAGGACATCATTTTTCTGCCATATAGAACATATTTTTAAAAAAGAGGTAATAAAATCACTAAGCATCTAATTGCAAAGACTGTTGTTACTGGCAGGCAACAGTGGAGTGGAGTTTATTTGAACCTTCAGTAGCTCTGGAGAACAGCTGATACCTACCAGCAGCACCACCTTAGAACAAACATTCTTTATTATTGGAATACAGAACTTCCTTTTTTTTAACCACAAACTATTTTCTAGGTGGGATTCAAAGAAGCACACAGGATATGTTGGCTTAAAGAACCAGGGAGCAACTTGTTACATGAACAGTTTGTTACAGACTTTATTTTTCACAAATCAGCTACGAAAGGTAAGTAATGCATGAAAGAACATGAGATTAATACATTGGCTGTTTTGAAGCATTTATAAATGATAATTAAAGCAGACCTGTGTGATCCTTTTGCTTCTTTTATCCTTTCAGAGGAGTTGTGACTTGCATGGTAGTGCATGTCTTACAGGCAGAGTATAGGAAGCTCCCTTTTTTATTTTGTGTAACACAAGCTTTTGTCTTGTGTAGAAGCAGGCAGAGCACCTGAAGAAGACCTGAGCTTAGGGGGTGTTTCTTTGACTGTATTGTATGTTAATATTGCTAGGAATGCTGGGGGCGGGGGAAGCAGTTTAATCTTGCAGATAAAAGGTGGAAGCAATTTCCTTTTTCTGAAATAGTTAAAATAGGGAATTATGGCTTCTCAGCCCATAAACAATGCACAAAGATACACATTTTCTCCATCTTGAAATTGCTTTTATGCAGCAGAATTTTTTTGTTATTATGGTTGCCATTCTGTAGTGATGGAAAGTGTTGTATTTTCAGTAGTTTAAACATAATTTTATATTTACTTTAGTAGTATTTTTTGTTTACTGTAGATGTTATTTCTTTGCTGGAAAGAACTTATTTAAGTACCTTTTAAATAAATATCTCATCTAAAGCCAGGATAAAATACACTAGATAATGTATAATTTTAAAATGGTGCATTACTCTTACTGGCTTTAAAAACAGAAGTGATAACTAGATATTGGAGGTGGCTGTTTAGAAGAGGGGATGTACTTGGAGAATATAACAACTTGGCACTATTGAGTGTATTGGAGTTTCCTATTGATCCTAATTCATCCTTCTGTGCATTTCTGCACATACTGTCTGTCTCTTAGTGAAAATGAACTGTTCTAACTTGGACTTTCTCTTATGTAGACTAGGTGCAGTTCAGTTAAGCTTTCTTTTCCCTTTTTAATGTACCTGCTTTCCGCTGTTTGTAGTTTCCTACCATCTTACTTTTTATATCCCTGTGGTAAGTGTCCCAGTTGGTATTTATTCTTTCTCTTTGCAATGCTGTTTACTCTGAAGCACTGCAAAAAAAAAAACAAAAACAAAAAAAAAAACCACCTCAAACTCCAATAGAATGTAACTGAGATCTTCCCAATGCCATGGACAACAGATAAATACTTCACTTGTTTTACATGATGCACCTGTTCCTTTTTTTGTAGAAGGTATAATTTACTCATTCAGTTTATCACTCATTATAGTGCCTTTTCTTTTTACTCAGCACTCAATGTTTGTGCATTTTACTTTTTTCGACAACTTCACTTTGCTCTTGAGAGAAAAAAAGTGTTTTTGTAATAGCTCCATCTAATGCAGTTGGGTAGTTTGTTCAAGACTGTCTTGTAGTCAGTGTGTACCATGAAGTTCTTTTTGTAATACAGATTGGTTTCAACTGAACTGATTATACCAGGCATTCCCTGCACTTCTTCCCCAGACACAAAATAAAAGCATCTTTTAGCATCTTTTAATATCTGGCTAGTGACCATGTGAGAAAACTTAATTTACTAGAGTTGCAGCTTCCTTTATGGAAGTGTTCCTGGACATCAGCTGCAATGTCTAGTACCTTGCTCATTCCTCAGGCTTTCAGAGCCCCTCCAAACATGATGACAGTGGCAGTTTTAGACAGTTTTAGCACTTATCTGCCATTGGTACAGATCAGGAAGAATCAGCTGTTGCTTTGTCTGAAACAAGTATTTTTTTACGTTTTTGTTTTCACTTTGACCAAACTTGTTCCTCTTAAACCAAAGTAAAATAAACGTGCGGCATCCTTGGTTTGCTTTTCCCATTTCCATAATTTCAGTGAATCCTCCTTCCTTGGAAGAAATAATGATTTCTGTTGCTGTTACTTAGAGCTTTGTTCACAGAGAAGCTGCTGTCAGGAGCAGAGCTGGGGAAGCAATGAACAATAGCGAAGGCAGGCACGTACCTATGGCAAGTCAGGCCCTGGGGAAGCGTGGGTGAGGATTGATGGAGAGGTCCTTTCTTCTCTGCTCTGCTTCCACGTTGCACATGGGAGGCTCTGGGTGTTGGAAATGAGACCTCCCTTTCAAGCAACGAGGTGGCTTCAGTGGCAGGGAATAAAGAAAGGAACTTTGACATTAGAGCATATTGTTATTTGTTGTTTAGGACTGATAAATATGTGTTTAACCCCATTCAGTAGGCAAGGGGCAGGGGAGACTTCCCAGAGGGGTCCAGGTCTGCCCCTGGGCTCTGCTACTTGAGGTGTCCCTTTAGTGCCTCCAGCCTGTCAGTGCCTGTGGCTGCATTCAGTCCATTTTGCATCTGTTCACTGGTTCCCTTGTAAAAGTCCCTACAACTCATGAGAACATTACAGAATGTTTATATAAATACATTAAAATAATAAATGCTGGTCCATTTCTCCCTGATCTGGCTCTTCTCAAGTTATCCAGTATATTTTACCTAACATTGGAGTTCCATGCACAGTATTTATTTCCCGTCTTTAAGTAATTCCTGGCTTTAAGCAGTGTGTTCAAAGTTACCTGTAGCATTCTATTATTATATAAATACCTCAAATTTTTCTCATATCTCTCAATATGCCTATACATGTCCCTATCCCTCTTTAGTGTTCATTTCCTGAGGGAACTTCTCAGGCTCTTTTTTACATTCATCAGAATGCTTCACACCTTTATCATAAGGTCAAGCTTTCAGAATCTGGGAGGGTAAGGCAAAAAAATAAAGGTTTGAAGAGGATAATATTTAAAAAGTGGTAGTGTGGAGAAACACTTAAACTCAGAGAAATGAGCTCCAATATTACCTAAATACAGAAACAATGAAGAGCCAAGAAAGGCTGTGTTAAATGTCTGCGTTGTCATAACACATGTAGAATTTCCAAAGAAATAAAACTGGTGTTTTTATTCAATGGCAGCTGGAATGTAGTAATTATAAGTAAATTGTAAATTATTATTTGAGTTACTTGAGAGATATAGGAAGGGAATTAATTGTCCAGATGGTATATGAGAAAAACATTTAAAAAAACGGGAACTAAAGGCAAAGGATTTGATTTTGATTAATTATCAAGGTATTCTGAACTCTAGTTTTTGCATTTTTGAAGGAAGAGTCAATCACAAGATTGATTTTTAGCCTGCTGTAGGTTTAGCATATTAGTATTTATTTTTTGAATATATCAACACTGACTGTGTTTGCATTTTTTCATGACTTGATTTTCACGCCTTGTTTCTATTTGTTTAACCATAGCAAGTATCTATATATTTGTTTGTTTTTTTTTTTTTTTTAAAGCATTTATAAGATGTTAAAAAAAGTTAATAGGGGCTGATGATAAAATTTTGGCAGATCTGAGACTTGGTCATTCAACTACTTCTGTTTCTACCTTTAGCTAGTGACACCCACTCTTAAAAAAATTCATAAACCAGATAAAGGAAGAGGTTTAAAGTTGACTCTTCAAGGTGCTGACTTGTTCTGGTTTAATATTTTAAAGCAAAAAAAAACCTTTTGCTTGTGAAATCGAAGGTATAACTCTGTCTAGTGATATTTGAGGTTTGCCCAGATTGACCTTGTTAACTGGGATTCTGCATTTGGATGATAAAAATAAAGCAATTGGAAATTATTTACTTTATTAGCTTATATGAATTGTTCTGAAATTGAATGTTCTGATTTTAGGAAGGAGATTTTCATAATCAGGATGGTCCAGCTTTACATTAGGATGTATGGAGAGGTGGTGGGATCTCCATTCCTGGAGATGCTCAGAACTTAACTGGATCTGACCCTGAGCAACTGGACCCTGGTCTGAACTTGGCACCTGTAGGCAGAAACAGAGATCAGAACCTACATCACTAGACTGCATCACTAGAAACTCTTGAAGCAGTGCTTAACACATTAAAAAAGTTGAAGTTTTATTGAGTTTCAACAGTTAAAATCTGTTGCCAGTGATAAAATTGAAGATGCAATATTCTTCGATTTATAAAATTTATAAAAGTGGTTTAAGCATATCTCAAAATGGAGCAAAAAGAAAACTTTTTTTTGTTGTCATTAGGGTGAGGTTGGGCTGTTGTTCTTAAAATTACCCTAGCAAAAATTTCTGTTCACTGTCCTTCAGAAGGAAGTAGATGATAAATTTCAGGAAATTTTTATTAATGCTTCCTTCTAATACGTGTAAGTACTACTAACAGTGTAGCTTTCAACTGAGGAGAAATAAAATTTGGAAGTTACTTGTGTTCATGATTCTGTTTTAGGTCTTCTCTATTAACTGTTAACTTCTGAAAATTAAAAACCTTAAAGATACAGTCATGTGAATTATCATATTAGTTTACAGTTACATAATTAACCATTGTTTTTCTGTCAGAGGGGATTTGCTTTCTTTAAGCAAAAATAAGAGAAATTGTTTCTCTTACTTTATCTTACTGTAGCTATTCTGATGATATTCTTTATTCTTTGAAGTATTTCTGTTGCTGTACTTTTGGAAAATGTAGTGAATCCTCAGAACTGGAATAGAAAATTGGCCTGTCAACATTTTAGGCACTTCTTTTGTTGTTTTCTTTTTCTTTCTTATTTTGGCCTTTGCCACACGCTTGTATTGTTTTTGTGTCAGTGTTGCCTTAACCTGGTCCCTGTCCCCTGTGGCTCCCATCCCTGTGCACTGAGCTGTCCTGCAGCAGTGCCTGGCTTTGCCCAGAGCTCCCAGCTGCCTGCAGGCAGTGCTGCCCTTGCTGTGTGTGTGGAGCTGGAGCCCAGGGGAAGCCAGATGTGCTGCACACCTCAGGAATTCTGCCTAATGTACAGACTGAGGCAGAGTCACCGAGGTACAGTTCAGCACTTCACTCACAGAAATGGATCATTCCCCGGTGTTTCACAGGCAGAAATTCAGATGGCAATTTTTCTGGTTTTAACAGGTTTATTTTCTCCTATGCTACTTAATATTGGAGTCTTTTTTAGTTTCATTTGTTGCCTAATCTCCTTCCAGGGCTGTCTCTTCCTTTTTATATTTACGCTTCTCCCTTTTGTTTGCTTTTCCTTTCCCCTAGATGTATTGATGTACACTTTTTAAAAAGTAAATCTCATCTCAGTGACTATTGAACTCTTCTAATCCCTGTTTGGTCTATTTGTGTAATTTCTTTGTTCCCAATCTTTCCCAGATCAATATAAGCAGTGAATTGAATTGTTAAGCTGTTTATTTGCCGGACAGCGATGACATTAAGTAGGAATGAATGAATCCGGGACTCTCAGAGCTTCCTCTGACATCTTTCTCCATGTGGACCGTTTCTGGTTTTGTTCACTTGTTGCCCTGTATGGTTTCATGTAGTTGCTTTTTCACAAAACCAGTTATTTTCAAGTCTGTGGTATTGACTGCTGTATCTGGTCCTACTGTGATGATTGCACAGACATACTGGGCATGAGAAGGTATTTGAAGGTGTTAAATGCTTTAGTGCATTTACTGTTCTAGGCTGGAATAAGGGAACTATTTAGATAAAATAACCATGAATGGAATCTGTTGTTCACATTTTTCGAACCACTGTGCTCTAAGAAGAGTTGTTCCAGACAATTAACATTTTTACACTACAGTACAAGATTTTTTTCAGACTTTTTTGAAGTGGTGATTAAATTGAGTTCTATGAAGGAAGTCACTGAAGAGGAAAGAATGCATTAAACAGGATGAGCAATAAACCTTTCTGATACTAATTGAACTAAATGCTTTTTCAGGCTGTGTACATGATGCCCACAGAAGGAGATGATTCATCCAAAAGTGTTCCTTTAGCATTGCAAAGAGTGTTTTATGAGCTGCAACATAGTGACAAACCAGTTGGAACTAAAAAGTTAACAAAATCATTTGGGTAAGTTTCAGAAACTTGGACTATTTATTGGACTCAGGCTTCATTAATCTTTTCTTTAAAATGATACTATTTTAATAAGGTGACTTTTAGAGAGGTGCAGAGAAGTGTTAATGCAATATGGTGTTAATTGTTAACTTTTGGTAGTCTACTTGCATAGGTTTTTATCTGTAGCCAGTACTAAAGATAGCTGATCCAAAAGTCAGATTTTTTGGGAAGGGGAATTGTACAGAAACAAAACTGTTAAAAGCAGGGTTGTCATTTACCTGAACATTGTGTGATGCATTTGACTTAAGTAAAATTCAGAAGAAAATAGTCATTGAAACATTGCGGTTTGTGTATTGTTATTGTCTTTAAAAAATGGAATCTGTTTTAGATGTAGTGCAATAGCAGTATTTGCATGTCCATGTTGTTGAACGTTGATGGCTGCTGTAACATTTTCCAACAACATACTGAAGACACAAGTGAGGACAGAAAGATTAACATTAGTATAACCTTTACAAGACTTTCCTTTGCATGTCTTGTAAGTGTGGAGTAGGATTTTATTAAAATCCATTCTAAAATACTTCATTTTGTATTACTGTGTCTCAGTGTATTTATAGGTTACTCTTGTAGCAGTACTGACAAGCACTGTTTTATTTCAAAACGCATTAGGAACACATCTTATTTCAAAACACATTTTGTATCATCTTTTTCATACAGTTGTCCTCGTGTTCATCCTGCATCTGCTGCTACAGCCTGCAGTCATGCTCTGTCCTAAAACAACCTCCTTGCAACCTTGACTACTCTTCCCCTTTTAGGGGAATCTTAAAAGGAAATCAGTAGCCTGTGTTGTCTGTTTATCTGGCCGTTCCTTCTTCCTACCAGCACACTGTATATTTGGTGGATCAGTGCCCCTGCTGTCCTGTTACAGGACAGGACTTGGTGACAGAGTAAATATTTCATCTCCAGTTATGATCCCAACTGTGTTATATTCAGTAGCTTCAAGAAGCTGTTCCCAAGGGTGTTGCAGATGCTTAATTTTGTATCCAACAGCAGAGTTTTAAAAATGTGTTCATGCCTGCTTTTGTTCTTGGAAAAGAATTTTAGAATGTGTTTGAAGATTTAGGTTTCCCCCTTCCGTCATCATTGAATCAGAGAGGGGTTTTTGAACAAGGGGCCTTGTGAACCCTAGGTGCTCAGGTATTACTAGGGTATTACTTTTTACTGAGTGTTCTGTATTTCTAGGTTTGACTTCCTTAAGTAGAAAATGATGCCATGTCTGAAGGAGCCCTTCTTTATCCTAATTTTAGTGTGTGACCTTTTCCTTTGCTTTGTCCTATGAGATGGCTAGTGTTTAAAG
Source organism: Onychostruthus taczanowskii (assembly GCF_017590055.1). Lineage (NCBI taxonomy): Eukaryota > Metazoa > Chordata > Aves > Passeriformes > Passeridae > Onychostruthus > Onychostruthus taczanowskii. Next base: position 2,757,090 of record NW_024499128.1, on the reverse strand, counting down.
CCTAGAGAGTCAGGGCATTATTTTCTATTCTTAATTATCTGACAGGACACTTGATTCAGCTTGTTTAATGTGGACCCCACACAGTTGTTGGCACACTTTAGAGATTAGTTTGCTACCATGTGACAGTGGGGGTGAGTCACTGAGAAGAGAGTGGGAGGGAGGATAAAGTCAGCGCTGCTCCTGATCATCCTGCTGCTGGTTCCAGGGCCAGGGTGGAGCATCACACTGAACCTGGAGCCTACAGTCAGCAGAGTTTACTTTATACAGCTGGGAGTGCTGGCTGCTGCAAAAAAGTTGTCAGATACTTAGAATTTAAAAAGCTTTCTTGAGTTGAAGGCACAGTTCTCACAGGTGTACTTAATGCTGGAACTAGAAACACTTTGTGCTTCTTGTTTTATTAAAGGCAGGAGTGCTGAACGCCCTTGTTGCAGTGTGCCATGCTGGCTGTGAGGCATTTAGATCCTGCTGCCCTCAGCCCTGCTTTCACACTGTGTGTTTGCACATGGACAGTTCAGAAAGCTGAATGCCTCCTTGGAGTTACTGCATGCCCAGGATTAACTGTTTAGATGAGCACAAAGGAGCCAGTCTTTCCTACAAATCCATTTGCTTCCTTTCCTGTGCTGAAATAATCCCTGAATGCCACTTGACTGCACCTGAAGGGCCCTCAAAGAGAGGCAGCTGGAAACCTGCTGTGGAAACTGATGGCATTGAATTGCTCCCAAGCCTTTATTTAAGAGGTTTTTTGGCATGAACTGAGACTGGGTTGTAGGCTGGAAGAGCAACAGCCTGGCTGTGGTCTCCTCAGCTGGCTCTGGGTGCCTTTGCTGTCCCTGCCCCAGTCCCACACAGGCGAAGTGGGGTGGGCTCAGAACAGCTCCTACAAGTTCACTGCCCTTTCTTGCTACACAGTTAGAGAACCTGTGTATTACATTCTTGATCTGCAAAGAAATCAAAAATGTCTTTTGAGGTGTTTTTTTCCTAATTACTAATTTTTTATTTATTTGCCTTAAAAGGTGGGAAACTTTAGACAGCTTCATGCAACATGATGTCCAGGAATTATGTCGAGTGGTATGTTTATACTGTTTCTTGCTGGTCTCTGATATATAAATTTCTCTTGATATTCTGTGTGTGTGTATATATATATATATATATAATACAGTATAGGAACTATCAGAGTAATAGTGGTCCTGATTAATTTAAATTAGGTCTCAAAGGCAGAGTTTTTGCCTTGGTTTCTCTTTAACAATGGGATTGATTGTGGCCTTTTATGGGTAAGGAATTTGTAAAAAGTAGGGAAGCTTGAAAGTTGCTGGAACATGTGCTAGTGGTACTTTCATAGCCGTGGGGAGAAGTGAAGTTTTGAAGATGAAATGCATTGTTACATCTGTGGGGGTTTCCAGACTCAAAGAATGGAGTAGCTGGAGTTGCTCTCAGTCTGGGGAAAAGAGGAGGATTTAAAGGACTAGAAAGGAGGTGCCAGTACAAATAGACTAACATTTCATTTTTGTCCAAGTAATTTAGCGTCTAATCAGTTAAGTAGTCGTGTGTTTGATGAATAAATTTAAAAAACTGCAAGTTTATGTTGTGTAAAAACTGATTTTTCTTTCAGCTGCTTGATAACGTGGAAAATAAAATGAAAGGCACATGTGTAGAAGGCACTATCCCTAAATTGTTCAGAGGGAAGATGGTGGTATGTATTTTATATCTTTCTCAAAAATAATTTATATTAGCTCTCCTTACTTTTATAAAATTGAACTTCTGTTCAACTACTGTTCTTGTTTTGGTTTTGTTTCCAGTCTTACATCCAATGCAAGCACGTAGACTATCGATCTGAACGAATAGAAGATTATTATGACATCCAGCTAAGTATAAAGGGAAAGAAAAATAGTAAGTGATACATTGTGGTATGCACCCATCCAGTACTTCAGCATGCTGGACAACTTTAGTGCCTGTTGTTTTCAAATGGGTTTGTTTTGGTGCACAGTGATTGGAAGTATGTGCTTTAGGACACCTTATTGAAAACATTTTCAATGCAGAGAATGTTTCTGCCTGTATTACTTTTCTTTTTTTTCCTTATCCTATTTCATTTCCCTAATTTCCTTCTTTCCTAATTCTCTCATTGGTATCTTTTCATAAAACTAAGAACTTAAGGAGTTTTCTGGTGTCATAAAACTGTGCTATGGTGATCACAGTGGTATTGTCACAGTAGTTATAATTTATATATAAAGATGAACTTGGAAGAAATACATGCTTATTTAGACCTGGCCATAGTAATAAGAAAAAAAAAAGAATTAACTACTCAGAACAGCGTAACAGTGGTCCCTTATCACATCTTTACTGAGCACTTGGGGTACAAGGGACAGGAAAGCATGTGTAGGAGTCCAGCAAACAGAGGCATCTGGCTTGATGCTTAACAGCTGAGAAGTGAGGAGTTGTGGCAGACAGCTGTAGCTGTGTGATTTTAAAATCTGCTGGTATTCTTAGATATGCCTCTGCAATATGGTACATTTCTTGATATTCTTAAACAATATAAAACTATACTTAAAGAGAGAAGTACTCAAACAGAGACTTCCCTGTCCTAATATTTCATTTAATTAATATGTTGCAGGCTATAGTAAACTTACATTTTTTCCTTCTTCTGTACAATTCCCTAATCTTTCTTCTTTCAGTTTTTGAGTCCTTCATTGACTACGTTGCAGTGGAGCAGTTGGATGGTGATAACAAGTATGATGCAGGAGAACATGGCTTGCAGGTATTATTTTTTTTTAACCAGGTTTTAAATCTTATTTCATTATCTTTGATAAAATAACAGTGTTGCAAAACCCATTCTAGATTTAATCAGCTGATTTTGGTGATGTTTCTTCTTAGACAAGCTTTTTATATAGTTCTTCTTATTTGGTGTTAGGTTTCTTAAAATGGAGCTCAGATTTTATAGCAATTTAATTTGTAGTGAGTTTTATATGTCCCAAGTCTTCCAGTTGCTAGAATGATTTACTTTTCCACCAATCTCAAGACTGAGAAGTTCTTCCTCTATGAGTAGTCTGTTTTTCCATGTGTCAAGTAAAAACAGCATAGCTCTAAAAGTAACTTTGGAGAGCTCATGTTTGTATTCTCAGCAAGCACACCAAGTGAACCCATGGAAATTAAACATTTATGTGTGTGCACGTGTTTCTGAGCTCTTCAGTTGCACTTTGCTGCACCCACTGGAGTAAGCTGAAGTCCTTTATAAATAATGTTTTACTAAAGCTTATTTCTGCAGTTTTTTCATACCAGGTTTTGTCAGTAATGTTCTAGATATTCTTTAGCTGTTCTTAGGAAGGCATAGCACAGTAGCCAAATCCTTGTTGGCAGGATGCAATGAACATGAAATTCTTAATTGATCAAAAATGAGCTTTTGCCTCCACATTCTCCCAATTTTATTTATGCAGGTAACTTGCTCCTAATGCAGTGAGATGTGCACATATTCTTGTATGGCCTAAATTTCGTTTAATTGAGTTTTTGTGTTAGTGGAGTAGCTCATGGGAGGTTGAGCTGCGCAGCATTAGGATAACTCAAGTTGCACCCAAATTTTGAACCATTCTTGTGCACATTGTGTTGTCAAGTCTATAAAAGTCCATATGAAGACTGTCTGCAACAAACAAGTATTTTGAGTTGCTAAAAATCCTGCAATTTCAACCCTCTATTTCCTTTAAAATGTCTAGGAGGCAGAGAAAGGTGTGAAGTTCCTAACGCTGCCACCAGTATTGCACCTACAGCTCATGAGGTTTATGTATGATCCTCAGACTGACCAAAACATCAAGATAAATGATAGGTAAGTGGCTTGGTTGGTTTAGTGTGTGGGTTGGGTTTTTTTGTAGAATTTAGACCTGTGAATGTATTTTAGCAAAAAATGGCTTCCCAAAATCCTGGTTTTGACTAAGCTCTGAGAGGCAGGCTTGTGCAGTCCCTCACAGTGAAGGCCCCTAAAGGTGCACTGGTTGAATGTTGAAGTTCAAAATGACAAATTGAAGGTTTGGTAATCCATAGTGATTGTTTTGACCATGAACAGGTGCCTGCATCTTTTAATGGCTTGTGTAGCATTCTTTGTGCAGTATATGGCTAGGCTGCCACCAGAGTAAGCAGGATGAGTAAGGAGGACCTGCTTGCCCTCCATCTGTTTCCATGGATGGAGGGAGAGCCATTTGCCCACTCACTGTAAGTAGAGGCTGATAATTTCTCAAGGAGATACATGGTTGGTTGTAAACTAAATGTTTATTGCAATTATCTCATTCTCACCAAGGTGAGATATTTCAGAGTAATGTTCCAGTCCAATGGTACCTGTGCTAGGGAAGCTACATTTGTCTGCTAGAAAATAACAGATTTTAAAGCTTTTGCCTTGATGCAGTGAATCCAAACCAGCCCTAATTCAGTTGAAGTGCTCTTGCCCTTGTTTACTGAGGGCGTGCTTTCCTGAGCTGCTTGAAAAGTTTATTTTTATTCCATATTTAAACAGTATAAATTCTGCCACTGTATGCAGCATGTCCTGGTTAGAAGTGGCATTGTAACAGTAACATGTTCAATTTTTATTCTTTGCTTTAGGAGTACACATAATGTTCCATAGTAGTGCCTGATAATGTGTGTCTATCTTAACTACAAATACAATTGTCTTCATTCTTTTTGAAACTAGGTTTGAATTTCCTGAACAGTTGCCACTAGATGAATTTTTGCAAAAAACAGATCCTAAAGATCCTGCAAATTACATTCTCCATGCAGTTCTAGTACACAGTGGAGATAACCATGGTGGACATTATGTTGTTTACTTAAATCCAAAGGGTGATGGCAAAGTAAGTATTAAAAAGCATCTAAAAGTATTTGTGTGTTGTAAATGTATACTTGCAGTTTTTTATAATGGGCAAATCTTCGGAATTTTCCTCCCCTAAAAGAAGATTGCATACACACTTGCCTTTTAACAAGACTTTTAAACTGAGGAAATCCCTTCTCTTGTGTGTGTATGTATTCAAGTTCTGCAATCAGATTTTATCCAGCATTTTTTTGAGACTGACTTTGCTGAAGCAAGTATGAGCATTTCCAGTGCTTCTGTGACTCAGAAGTTCAGCATGTTTGTGTATGTCCCACTGTTCCAGGTTTAGGTGACTTGATTGGATCGGACATTTGTAGGTCAGGTGCCTCTTCCCTTGAGTTGACTGGTTTTCTGTGTACGTGGTTGTTCACAGTAAGAGTAGAAGTCAGATTTTACTGTGAATTTGTTGCTATTTGTAATTTATTCTTAATTGGCTTTATTGTTGTAATTTAAAATATGATGTATATTGCTCTAAATTTACAGAGAATTACTCATTGCCTTGTTTATCACTGCTTTTTATTTCATTTTAAAACAGATGAAGTAAATTTTCTGTTTCCTACAGAAATATTACATATTTGAAGTCTTAAGAAAAGCTTCTTGGAATCATTATTGTGCTTTTGGTACTCACTGTAAAATGCTCAGTAAAGGTTTGGTATTTATGGACTTCCTTATGCTGAGCACAAGTAGCAGGTAGCACAAATTATACTGAACTAGTTTTCCTTTTAAAAGTCATGCCGCTTGAAGGTAATTTTAGTTACTTCAAAGAGCTGAAAGACATGCCAGAAATAGGATTAATTTGTCATTCAGGAACATGTTTTTACATGTAAAATCACCTTTCTGTAAAACTTCCTCCCTAGTGGTGTAAATTCGATGACGACGTTGTGTCGAGGTGCACGAAGGAGGAGGCGATCGAGCACAACTACGGGGGGCACGACGACGACCTGTCCGTGCGGCACTGCACCAACGCCTACATGCTGGTGTACATCAGGGAGTCCAAGCTCAGTACGTGTCCTCTCTGTGCTCAGAGGGCACTGACAGGCAGGCAGGCAGGGCTGCTTTACCTCTGAATTGTTGGCAGTGTTCCTGCACAACAGGACTGCCTTATTTACAGTCGGAATGTAGCGATCCTGTGGGATCAACCAGCCGTCCTCTCACTTTGGGAGTGTGTGCTGCTCTGGGTCATCTTTTAGCTCAGTAAGGCACCTGCAAAGTGCTTCAACCTTGGCTGGTTTACAGGATGAACTTAGTGAACTGACTTGGGTAATGGAATAAAATCAAATTGATTGTAAATGTGTAGATACATACATGCTTTAAAAATGGAGTGATGGCGAATATTTTTTTAATTCTGAACTGAATATTTCTTTCAGAAGTCTATGATATATATTTCATGGGAGTAGTGCATTTTGGCTTGTTGTAGAAGTGCTTCTTGTGCCAAAGCATGGTGATATCAAACCATGTTTTTAAGTGAAAGATGAAGAAAGTTGGTTTTGACTTCAAATCAGAAAGAAGTCAAGCATGTATGAAAAAGAAATTGTTTGATGTAAATCTTGAAATAACATCATAAAATCTGCTTTATAGGTGAAGTTTTGCAGCCTGTTACCGACCATGATATTCCTCAACAACTTGTAGAAAGGCTACAAGAAGAGAAGAGGATAGAAGCTCAGAAGAGGAAGGAGAGGCAGGAAGCTCACCTCTATATGCAAGTGCAGGTCAGCTTTTGAAACAGATTAAGTTACAACTTCTTTACCATGAAAATTTAGACTATTGAACCACCCTGGAGGCAAACCTTGATTTTATCTTTTTTTTTTTTTTTTTTCTTCTGAAGTAGTGTTTGAAGAGAAATTATAATTTTAGTGCTTTTAGGTACATTTACATATGCAACAAATTCTAATAAAACACACAGTACTCTATGTTATAAACATTTCTGTTTTCTTTAGAATTTGGTGCTTGTAAGTAAAAATAGTAAGTTCAGGTGAAAGGGAAAAGGACCAGGTTATTTCAAATGGCTGCCCTGCCACTGCACTTCTATCTCCTTCAGGAATTATTTTCTAAAATTAGAATGTATCTAGCCATAGGCTGCAGGTCTGGGCTATTGCCAAACGGAGCTCATCAAGTAGAAGCAGAAGGAGAGAGTGCTTATATTTGCAATTATCTTTTTGGAAAAGCCAGATGGGCTAGATTGTTATGAATTGCCTTAAGGAACCCTGTTTATGGCTCTTTCCAGAGCCCATCTGGCACAGGAAAAGAGAACCCCTTTTCCATGTGCCTCCATGTTTCCTTGCCTGTTCTCTCTGATGTTGATAAGCAGAGATACTGGTGAAGTCCAGCTTGTTCTGCCCTGCATTTGCACTGAGTTTGCAGTGGGACACTGGCAGCATTGCACTCTTTGTGTTTCTGTTACCAAAGAGTGAAGGGGAGCTGTGGGAAATACAGGGAAAGGGTTCAGTGGCCTCCTTGCATTGCACCACTCCAGAATTATGTAGCCTTTTTATTTTCTCCAAGTGCCAAGATTGTTAGAGCACGTTCCAAGACTTGGGATCTAAGCACGACTGGTTTGTAATTGCTCAGGATTTGTAAGAATTAATGTATTTATTTACTTGCACTGATGAGATTATCAATCACGATTTTTTAATTTCATTGTAATCTGTGTTCTTGCAAATTTGGTCCCTGAGAACATGAATAGTGTTAGCACTGTGCCAGAGGGCCAGGGAGGTTGCATAGTAAAGCATCCTGAGAAGGTATTACATGGTGCAGCTGGGCTAATCTGAAAAGTAACCTTTAAATGTCATTTTTCAGATAGTGGCAGAGGATCAGTTCTGTGGTCACCAAGGCAATGATATGTATGATGAAGAAAAAGTGAAATACACTGTTTTCAAAGTATTAAAAAACTCCACACTTACAGAATTTGTTCAAAACCTCTCTCAAACAATGGTGAGTTTTCTGTAGCTGAATACCTGCATGTATTTATTTTGTTACATTATGGTTGTTTTCTAGCCCTTACCTTCTCCACATATTGACAGCAATCATAATTTAGACCTTTTAACACAGAAGATCTGTTTCAGTTTAATAAAAGCATCTTAGCCTATTTTTCCCTTGGTTTGATATAGTTTCCTGTCACAATTTTTATTTATTTTAGGGATTTCCCCAGGATCAAATCAGATTATGGCCAATGCAAGCTAGAAGTAATGGAACAAAAAGACCTGCAATGTTAGATAATGAAGCAGATGGCAATAAAACGGTAAGTAGTCACTGAGAGATGATATTACTTCTGTACCTCTCCTGTGATTCTTAGTTCTCTTGAAGAATATCTAACTTTGAGGCATAAGATTTTTCAGGCTTTTGATTTAAAATTAATGTTTTTGTATCTGGTGAAGTTTGATACTTGGGAAAACTCTGTGTTTAATGGATTAATTTGGATAGGAAGCAGCAGTGTGGTTGGTGCATGATTTTTCTGCTGTGGAAAAAAAGGTGTAACATGATTTCTCATGTTAGATTAAAACAGAACTGTCCCTTTGACAAAAGGGGCAAACCCTCTGGATTTAAGGAATTCTGTTGCTTAAAATGTAAAGCGTGTCTAAATACCACAGGATGGTTTCACCCTCCTTTTATTCTAAAATTAAGTCATGTCCTTGTCCTTATAATGATAGCTGTTGGTAACCTTTTGAAAGATAAAGAAGTGGGTTCATTTTAGATAAAACCTACTGTGACTGCTTCATCAAAGCTTTTTGGTAGTTTTAGATCCATATTTGTTTGTCTTAATAAATTTCATAAACTTCCTTTAACAGAACTTCAAAAAAAACCCTCTCCTGTTTGTACAATGTCATGAAGTCCTTGTATCTGATCAAAATGCTGGTATCAGGTTGTATTAAGTTCTTCAGAGACTTTTTTTTTTCTTCTCTCACATCTTTCTGCATAGATGATTGAGCTCAGTGACAATGAGAATCCATGGACAATATTTTTGGAAACAGTAGATCCAGAGATGGCTGCTACTGGAGCAACATTACCCAAATTTGATAAAGATCGTAAGCATATGGGCTAAACATTTCTAAAATACAAACTGCTTTCATGTTGGGTGCATCTCCAGAGACACTGTGCACTTCTTTTTTCAGTGATGTTGTTGATGTATCCATCAAACTACTTGAGTGCTGAAATTAGTTTTTCTCATGCAGTTTCTCCTTCATTTCTCTTGAAGTGGAAGGCATGCTTTGTATGTTTTTAGACTCACTGAATGCATTTCTCTCTATATTTTAAGGGCACTGAATTAATAAAGAGACATATTTGTTACTGTGTAAATAAAAACATCTAGGTGATCTCCTTACCCCTCCCCAAGCCTTACTTAATTTTAAGTCTTGTTTTTTACTTTGTAGATGATGTAATGTTGTTTCTGAAGATGTATGATCCGAAAACTCGGAGTTTGAATTATTGTGGACATATCTACACCCCTATATCCTGTAAAATACGTGAGTTCTGAATTTCAATTTCATTGTAATCATTGAAGTTTTAAAGCAGATTGCACATACTTTTCCTTTAATAATAATTCCATCACTGAAACCAAAGGTACACCACAGAAGCAAATTCTTACTTCCCCCAGTACGTGAGAGTTTTCTTCCCCATGTTTTGTCAGTGACATTTTCTGCAGGTCTGAGCCTCAAATCCCCACAGATGGTCAGTTCATTGTTGCTGTACTCACCAGGTGTTACAGCTGTTTCAGACCTGTTGTAAAGCTTTGGGATGTGATACTTTCCTCCCAAGAGGTTTTCAAGTAACTCTTCCATAACCTTTCACTGTGGCAGCCTGAGCAGCTGCTCAGCCTGAATTACATGTGAGCCTTGATTTTCATATAGGGTCCATTTAAGGAATTCAGCAAATATCCACTGACTAAAAATATTTTAGTTTTTTTATTTTGAATGTCTCTTTTTGTTAACTTATACATATTTTTTAATTTTGTACTTTAGCTGTCTTTTTTTTTTTTAAGATGCAAAACCTTTTTTCTGGGGAAGAAGCAGTGTTACTTAATCTCTTGGATTTTCAATGAACTTGCACATATTTTTGTAGTTCAGTCAAAGTGGAAAGGAACCATAAATGTGTGTCTGGTTGAATGTCAACAAGGGAAACTTAAGTGTGGAAGGCCCTTTCTTAGGCATTGTAGAGCCATCTACCCAGGGTACAGAAAGAGATTCTCTCCTTTCTGTGATTGGTTTCACTAGCAATTAGTGCTACACATTTCACATTCCTCCTTTTTTCTCCAACAGGTGACTTACTTCCAGTTATGTGTGAGAGAGCAGGATTTCCACAAGAAACTAACCTTATCCTCTATGAGGTTTGGATTGATAGACTTTTTGTAACTTTTTTGTCTTTTGCATGCTGTAAAGAAAAACAAAATCATTTAAAAAGGTTGCTCATAACAATGGTGATTTATAAATTACCAGCACTGTAATCTGTAACTTTGAAGTCTACAGTGCTGCAAAAGAGTTGCAGCAGAGTGTTAACTTCAAAACAGATTTTATATTCAACAGATAAAAGTGTAAAGCTTTAAAACCAAAAAATTGTCTCCATGAGGGTCCTATATGAGCAGCTTTGTTGTGCTAAACCTATGTTGCTGAGTTAGAGGAGAGAATGCTGCTGACATTATTGGCCTTTGTGTTTTCAGTGCCCACCTTAGTGAAGTTGGGAAAATGTTGTATCTTCTCCTTCCTTCCCCAAGCCAAAGTCAGGAAACAAAATCCTTAGTCTGCTGGGCTGTTTCTGCCCAAACACATAAGCAGTGAATCTTCATAAGTGCTACATTTATTGAGTGCTGATGGTGCAGATCTTGCCAAGGCAAAGTCCTTGCTAGAGTAAGAAGAAGGAATTGGGTTTTTGTTGCAATTTCTGGTAGCAGTCCTGCTGCTCTCTCTGGTGGTTCCAGGGCAGCACACACAGTGCCATCCTAAAAAGCAAAACTGTATTCCTTGCTCTGGGCAGGCCAGGGTTAAGTGCCATTCCAGTTTGTTTACACGGGTGCTTTTATCCCTGGGTCAGCCCAGAGATCAGCCTGCAAGTATAAATATGCATATAGATATTTTATATACATTTGTATAGATACATATCTATCCATGTGTTTCAGTTGAAAGAATGTACAGGTTACCTTATCTGATGATTTCTTCCATATTGTGGTTTATTTGTGACCTTTATTTTTGCCTTTTATTCTGTGGTAAATAATTTTTGTTCTTTGTTGCAGGAAGTTAAACCCAATTTAACAGAAAGGATTCAAGACTATGATGTATCTCTTGATAAAGCTCTCGATGAACTCATGGATGGTGACATCATAGTGTTTCAGAAGTATGTATTTTAAGGGGGTACCTTATTGCAATTAAAACACCTGACTTTGAGAGCTGAACTTCCTTTAAGCTTTTTTTATCAAGAGCTAAGTATTACATTCCAATAGTAGATGTGTTCTATGCAGTTCTCATTTGTTTATTCAAAGGGGAAATGAGCAAGTATTAGTGGTGTCTGAGTATCATGTCCCACATTACTTAAGGAAAAGGTGTTCTCCTAGTTTACAAAACCAATAACCTAAAGCAGCTCATAATATTACCAGAGTGTGTTCAGCAATGCATCTGCTTTGTGCAGCTTTGTACTGGAGCCACTGTAACGCAGACACTGAAGAGCCTTCCAGCATTTCAGATACCATGGCCACTGGACAAGGCTCTTGGAGCTCTTTCAGCCCGGAACTACACTGAACTGCTTTCCCTTTTTGCCTCTCCCTTGTGCTCGCAGTCAGGTCCTTACTGGTCTGCAGTGATGAGATGCTCCTAGTTTGCCTGAGCACGTGCCACTCTTAGGTGTACTGGTGCTTCAGCTGGAGGTTTCTCCAAGGCAGAAGGGGAGCTCCTGCATCTTGTATCCAATAAAGAGATCTTTCATAAGCTTGGCAGGGCTATAAATCAGCATTTCTATGCTCTCACTCCTGATGGTCACACCCAACTGTGTTGCTCTGTTTCTCTCCATGGGCTGACAGTGGGTGGAAGCCAGCTAGTCTATCTTCAGCACTCTTACCCCAGATTATGTGAGATGAATGTATTTCTCATGTCATGCCTTGGAACTCGCATTCCCAGTTGACCCAGTTGGTGTTATGCACCCTTGGCTGGCTGCTGACTCCTGGGTAAGTGCACAGCTTGTACCCTGGTGCTATTTCTCTGCAGAGAAGTTGGGGTACCAGTCAGGAGTGACCCAAACCAGCCCCTGTGCCCGCTGTTCTGCCTCTCTGTGCCAAGGAATGCTGTCCATCTGTCCTTTGTGCAAAGTGATTGATACAAGGGTTCACGAAAAGCTGTGCAGCATCAGTACAGACACACAGGGATGTGCTAGGGTGGGAGGGAGGGACAGCTCCTGCTGCAGTGGTGCTGTGAAGCCACAGGAGCCCAGCAGGGCCAGGCTGCCAGGGGAGCAGCAGAGCAGGCGAGGGCGCCGGGCCCTGCAGCACCCAGCCACGGCGGGCTCTGGGTCACTGCTGACTGCACTGACTCCTGTGTGCCAGTGGTGGCTCTTGCAGAAGGTTTCTAAACTTCATCTCTGTATCTCTCCACTGTTGCTGACTTACTGTAGAACATGTTTTTAAAAGCCCCAACTGCCTATGTGTGTAGCAGTGTGATGTGTAATGGTATCATCATTTGTTTGCTCTTGTAGGGATGACCCAGAAAATGATAACAGCGAGCTCCCCACAGCTAAGGAGTACTTCCGGGACCTCTATCACCGTGTGGATGTCATTTTCTGTGACAAAACCATCCCCAATGACCCAGGCTTTGTTGTTACTTTATCCAATAGGATGAATTACTTTCAGGCATGTGTCCTGTTTCTCTTTTATTTCCCTGTTTGGAAAGGAACTTTTGCACTAGCTCACAAATGCGTTATACATACTTTTAGAAAAGTTCTTAAACTATGTACATTTTTTGCATTGTGTACATTTCATTTTAAATGAAAAATTTAAGGAAGCCACTAAGGCTTGTGAGAAAAAAATACTATAAACCCCTGAGTTTTATTAATAATGAGTTATTTGATAATTGGATTCTTTCTTGGTAGACCATTTTGCACTGTCAGGGAAATTATATTCTCATTAAATTTTGCTTTCAAAGTGATATGTAAAACCTGCTCAACTTATTTGACCATTAAAAGGAAAATACCTTGGGAATCTAGTGATTACCTGTTTTGTGCCTGTAATAATCAACAGAACCTGCTCAACTTATTTGACCATTAAAAGGAAAATACCTTGGGAATCTAGTTTTGTGCCTGTAATAATCAACAACAATATTTATTTTGTAGACCAAGCTGTCTTGCTTTCTTCACACAATGAAGTTTAATGCTTGGTGACACTAGCAGATCAAACCTCTTGTGTTGATGATAGATGGGTTAGGGTGTTTAGATAAGGAAAACTAAACATGAAAACATAAGAAAAAAACTGAAATTAAGTTGGTCTGATCTATTAAGAGGCTGAATAGATTTGACTCCCTACAGTTCTCCTGCAGTTGCTTTTGTCAATGTCAAAAAAATTACTTAAAACCCCAGATAGTTATATTTTCTGTTCCCAAAGGCAGAAACTTTGAGCATCTGCATACACAGGAAAAGTCAGGGATGAGTTTTGCTATACTGTTCTTATAATTTGTTTTTAGGCCAATTGCTCTCTCTTATTTTTTTTTCACTTGAAGTGTTAGATCTGTATGGTTTGAGGTTTTTTAGTAAGGCAAAACCAGAATGGCCCTGCCTTTTGTGAGGCAGTGATGTGAAGTGTACTCATGGGAATAATGTGGTGTTATTAGTCAGCAAACTAACTAACTTGGAGTGATTTAAAGGAGTGGGACTCTTCAGAGTAAGTATTGCATACTTTACTTATAGTATAATTAAAAAAAAAAACCCAGTAAAAAGCAACCAAACAAAAACAAGCAAAATAAGAATGGAACAATTGCTATGGATTTAGTGGCCTTTTGACAACAGTAACTTGCTGTAATAAAACAGTTCCCTCTTTTTTTCCTTAGAATATCTTATTCTGTGTCAACTGTTCAGAAGCTAACAATACAAGTTTATTTAGCCTTGGGGAGGTAGGCATAGTGGGTTCTCTCAGAATTTCAGTAGCATAATGTTCCTGTCACGGAATGAATGACTGTATGATTGTAGAGCAATGTCATAACTGAGTGAAACAATTCAGAACTTACCCAAAAATTTATTTTCAGGTTGCAAAGACAGTCGCTCAGAGGCTTAACACGGATCCAATGCTATTACAATTTTTCAAGTCCCAAGGGTAAGACAAATTCCTTAGTATTCTGTGTCTAAGCTGTTCCTCAAAAATTAGCTTTTCCAGGTCATTAACTAATTCTCTACCAGTAAGTTGCTACCTTTCTGGCAAGCACAGCAGGTTGCTTTGACAGTTGAAGTATTGCAATGTCTGTCTCTAGAGCCTCAAAGAATTGCATGTTTTAGAAGAGTTCTGGTAAATGTCATTTTAAAAATCATTAATTACTTCAAAGCCTGATGCTGTGGGATAAATTGCTAAGCTAATGGAAGTGCTGTTTCAGTGAATGCAGATTTCTAGAATGGAGGAGAGGAGAAACAAATGCACATAAAAGCAGTATTTTTGCTGATTTTACAAGTTTAAATGAAGGAGTTAATTCACTGAATTCCCCCCTCCTCCCTCAAAGTCTGCAAATGAGGTTTTATGAAGATGATGACAAACTAACAAGTTCACAGGTGCTCAGAGGGATATTTCTGGTTAAAGTGGTGGTTTTACACATGTTTGTATAAAAGTAGACTTGAATCTGTATAAAACTAGAGCAGAAAGTAATGTATTATAGCTCTGTGTATGTGCTTCAGGAATAATGCACACACAAAACTTAGAGCTCTCTGTCTTAATGGAAGTGTAGATCGCTTTAGTTACCTGAGGCTGTCTCCCTTCATTATCAGTGAGAATTTGAGTAGCTCTTTGTAGTTTCCAGTGCTGTGCTCACTGTGGAATTTGCTGTGTCATATGGCTCCACAAATTAACATTTCACAATCTAAAGCACGTGCTGCTATGCCAGTAATTTCAGAGGAATGTAGGTCTGCCAGCCTGCAGCCCTGACATCAGTGAGCTTGTAAACATCCAGGAGAGTTAACACACACCCTGAATGGTTTTCTGTTCCCACAGCCCAGCTGTGTGTAAAAATCACTAAAGTTCTGTGTGTTGTGCTGCTTAGTCTGTGCTAGCAATTATGTGAAACTGAAAGCCAGTAATAAAAATGTTCTTGGTGCTTCAATTTGCTGAGCAGTAATGGATTTTGAAGAGATGGATTTTAAGAACTTGTTTTCTTTCCTTCTGTAGTTATAGGGATGGCCCTGGTAATCCTCTTAGACATAATTATGAAGGTACTTTAAGAGATCTTCTGCAGTTCTTCAAGCCTAGGCAACCGAAAAAACTCTACTATCAACAGGTAAGAGTCTTTTCTTTTTATTGGGGTGAGTTATAAAAAATAATTCTGCCCCATTCAAAGTATGCCTAAAGTGTTTTTCTTTTCTTTGTTAAGCTCAAAATGAAGATAACTGATTTTGAAAACAGAAGAAGTTTTAAATGCATATGGCTAAATAGCCAGTTTAGGGAAGAGGTGAGTGAAGCCATTACACACTTGCTGTCATTTCTGTGTCAGAGCTGGTATGGCTGTGGGTATGGGTCTGCCCCTGAGTAGCACAGGATTAGAAGAAAGGTGTACGTGATGTAAAAAGACCTAATAAAACAACAGCAAAAAACCCCCAAAGAGCACAAAAATGTAAAAAAAAAATCAGTTCTGTTAACAAAAATGTTGAAGATTACATAGGTGTTGACTTAAGTTATCTTTTCAAGATGGGTGGTTAAGGGGAACCATCCAGTGTGTTCTGTGCTTTAATGTGGTTGTTTACTTTTTCAGATTTTCTAATGATTTTTGTGTTTCAAATTCCACAGGAAATAACAGTATATCCAGATAAGCATGGGTGTGTGCGGGACCTGTTAGAAGAATGTAAAAAAGTTGTAGAACTCTCTGAAAAAGGTTCAGGGAAATTAAGGTAAGGTAAAGCTGAAAGACTGTGATTTCTTCTATGTGATCATGTAGATTTTTATGCAGCAAAGTATCTGTAGAATTTAAAATACTGTAGAAACTATTATTAACAGATAAAATCTGATACTGTGTTAAAAGCTTCCAGCTTGCCACTGTTAAGGATTCTTCTTAGCTATAAATATAATTTTTACACAGTTATTTATTTTGTGTTTAACAAAGTTACATCCTTGAGTTTCATCAATTGCATTTGTTAGTCATGACTTATTAATTGTTTCCAATCCAAGCATTTCATGCTATTCACTTCTCAGGAGTTACAGGGTTAAAAGTGAGGTCATTTAAAGAGGATATATAAAATAATCTCCACTAGAAACCTATATTTTGTTATGGCACATCCTGGCTTTTTGCCATGAGCCAGAAATAATTAACCTCTTATGGCTTTACTGCTTAATTTTTACTAAAGATTGAATTTATAAATACAATAGCAGCATCAGTGCACATTCTACACTAATCTCTCTCAAGATTTGAGAAAGAAATGTTGCATTGAATTTTTTTCATTCTCTTCTTAAAAATG
Source organism: Onychostruthus taczanowskii (assembly GCF_017590055.1). Lineage (NCBI taxonomy): Eukaryota > Metazoa > Chordata > Aves > Passeriformes > Passeridae > Onychostruthus > Onychostruthus taczanowskii. The sequence continues at coordinate 2,740,640 of NW_024499128.1, read as the reverse complement.
CTTTTCCTGTTTATCTTTAAGGCTGCTAGAAATTGTAAGTTACAAAATAATTGGTGTCCATCAGGAGGATGAGCTGTTAGAGTGTTTGTCACCTGCAACAAGTCGGACGTTTCGAATAGAGGTAAGTTGTGCTTGTCTCAGAGAGCTTTGAAACCTGACTTGGAGAGAGGAAACTCTTTCAACTGGTAATTTTCTTTTTCTGGGTGCTGAGCTTCAAATACTGTGATATTTGTATTAAGATTACCTGATGATATTATATGTATTTTTAAAGATAATGCTTTAAAAAAGATAAATTATCCTTTGTTCCATCTGCTTCCCTATAAGGGTTTCAATATTTCATTTTTACATATGTTCTGTAACAATACATGAAGACTTGGCAAGAGCCTGTCCAAAGGACATTTAATGTCTTGGCAATAATTCCAAGGTTTGTTTGAGAATTGATGATAGAAATGTTTATGTTTAGAACCCACTTTTGTACTGTAATGTTCTAGAAGGTTTTGTTTCCTTTTCTGTTACACTTGAGGTTCTTGAAGCAAATTTGATACTTAACATGTGATTTTTTTTCTAAACATCTCATCATTTAGATCTGCTAACTTGCCTCAAAGATCAGAAATGAAAAAAAAAAAAGTTTCCAGTGTAAACTGTAATGAGGAGCTGGCAAGAAGCCTGTGTTACTCTCAGCTAGTTCTGCACTGATAGAAGATTTCTTGTCAAAAAAGCCATTCAGGGAAGCCAGGAGAATATTTCCTGAGTAGGGGAAGCTGATGTGCTGTCATGCCAGGGATGAGGGACTCTGGTAAAAGACTCTGTCAAACAACATAGCTCTTATAATTGTTCTTAAATAGAATTGTTTGAAATCAGTAACAGTACATCAATAATGCTTTCAGTTTCTTAATAACTAGAAAAATAACTTCAAAACATCAGTTTCTTTTTGTGGAAGTTTAGCTGATTGGAGTCACCATTCTCTGTCTGGATCTAGGAAATTCCTCTGGACCAGGTAGATATAGATAAAGAAAATGAGATGCTAATCACAGTGGCACATTTCCACAAAGAGGTTTTCGGGACATTTGGAATTCCATTCTTGCTGAGGATACACCAGGTGCAGTATGCCTCCCTTTTTCTCCTGTGGGATTAAACTGATGATATTTTCTTTAAGTACTGTTGAAGATACGCATTAATGTAAGAAGTGTGTAGGAAAACACAGCTCTTGTATCAACAGCTCTGCCCCATTTGTGCCTTTTTATGGTTCAGTCATTTCCCAGCTCAGTTCCTTTTGCATATCCAGGTTGTTCAGTGTTTCAGTGAGCCTGTGCAACACCTAGAAAGCTGTCACTTGGCAGCAGCTGCCATCCCCTGCCCCCTGCAGAATCCCCCAACAAACCAGAACCCTATTTCCAACAGCACTTGAGTAACTGCAGTGCAGTGTTGCCAAAGTGGCCCTGCCATGGTTGCTCTCACTGAGACAGGATTATGGAAAATGGGGTTGCTTTCTCCATCACTTTCTGAGATGGCTTTGCATTTCATCCCTTCGTAATTTGATGTGCTTTATCTTCTAGGGCTGAAAGTTGGTACAAGAACAAAAGCTAATTTTGAAAGCTTAATTTAAATTCTCAAGTTTTTCCTGTGGTGCTGCTCCAGCTGAATGTCACCCTGATTCTTTTATTATAAAAGTGTATTTCTGGGAGCAGTTAGCCATTTGCTTCTAAGCTTTTTCTGGTTCATGCATGTTACTTTGTATGAAAATTACCTACTTAAAAATTGGGGAATGAGAAATGTATCTCTCTACCTCTAAAATTATAATTTTACTAATTTCCATGTTTTTGATCAAAGAGTGAAACTTGTTTGGTGATTTTTGGTGGAAACCATTTGTTCTGCATTTCCTTGTTATGACAGTTAATATATATTATTCATTTTTAAATTCACAGTATCTGTCACTTTTTTGGGCACTTTACATAGACAGGGAGCAGAAACACACTCCCAAGCTTTGCAAGAATATGGGGCTTTTTTACAAATTCCTATTTTTGCTGCTAATTTTCTAATTTTGCTACTTTACTTCAACCTAATTTGCACATATCAGTGGCGGTGCCTGGTCAGTTTATGGGGCAGTTGGCATAAAAATAAATCAATAAGACTTAAAAGTTCCTGAATGTAGAGCAAGTTGCCTGCTGTTGTTCCATATTGTAGGGAATGATGTTGACACTTGTGTAATTATGTAAATAACAGAGACATTGAAGCAATCTATTTCAATGAAGCTTAAAGGAGGAAATACTAACAGCTTCCCTTCTTTTTCCTAGATCTTTTTGACATTAAAAATCTTGTTGTAATTATTAGGGTGAACACTTCAGAGAGGTTATGAAGCGGATTCAGACAATGCTGGACATACAAGAAAAAGAATTTGAGAAGGTAATTTCGAATTGGGAGAGTTTTTATTGCTGACTGTAAACCCTAAATGTGTTAATTGTAGTAGGTTGGAACACGACAGACTTGGGATAAGTGTAGGTTTTGCGTGACAGAACAGCTGCTTGACTGAAATAATGCTTTTTCTAGGACTAATTAGTTACAATGGGTAGGATCAGTATTTCTGTACTGCATCAAGAGAGATATTCTGCAAAACATTAAAGTAACCCATATAAGTAGCTGGTGTGGGACCTTTAGAAGCCACCCCCACATCACATTCCTGTTCAGAGCAGAACGTGACTCAGTCAGGTTGTGCAGGGTTTTTTAGTTGCAATTTATGAACTCCCAAGGGTGGGAATTCTGCCCTGTTCTGGACACTGTGTTTTAGAGTATTTCCACTATCTCTGGGAAGCCTTTGCTTTCCTTACACGTAATCAGAATGTTTCATTTTGCAACTTGTGGAGGTCACCTCTGTGCAGTTTTTTGAGAAGAGCCTGCATTGCAGCATGTGCACCATTGCAGAATGTGCACCATTCTTCAGGTGGTGGAAAACTATAGATACCCTGTCAGGTGGTGGAAAACTATAGATACCCTGACAGCCTTTTCTTCTCTGGGCTAAACAGAATCCATTTTCCAGGGGTTCCTGAATGCCAGGTCCTCTCACAGTCTCACAGGACTGTTGCTGCACTTGCTGCAGTTTGTTGCCCTGTCTTTTTCCCTGGAGGGCTTGAACCTGGACACAGTATTCCAGGATGTGGGTTCATGATTTCCTGAGCATTTCTTTTGTCCCATTATACAGGTTGTTGATGAGGGTTTTAACCAGGATTGGCCTTTTTCAATTCCTGAAGTTGAAACTTATAAGTTGAAGTTACAAGTTTTCTGCTTATAACCAGCTGCAAGTTAGACTGTGAACTTAGGCTTGAAGACTTAATTTTAATGTAATATCCTACCACTTGGTTTTTGAGATTTTTTTTTCTTTGCATAGTTTAAATTTGCCATTGTAATGATGGGCCGACACCAGTATCTCAACGAAGATGAGTATGAAGTGAACTTGAAAGATTTTGAGTCCCAACCTGGTAAGTTGTTGGACAACCTCCCTTTTCTTTTGGTCTGCTGAAGTTGCTCTGCCAGTTGTTATAATGTGTTCATCCTTCACTCAGGATGTGCAAAGAGTTTGTTCTTTTTATGTGACATACATTAGATGTAGTGACCAAGCAAGTATTCATATATACCAGTGTGCACACTGAGCAGTGTTACATGAATGTGTTAGTCCAAGAAAAATGTATTTTATAGGCATATAGATAAATAATCTGTTTCCTTTTGAGCTATAAGATTGCATGTGAATGACCAGCTGGGTCCATTGTCAGTATAACAAATTTTACAGCGTCACTTGCGCCTCGTGTTTATTTTCCATCTACCCCCTTGCATATTTGATTCTTGTGGAAAGATAATTCTTTATATCTTCAATTAATCTGAAGATTCTAACAAGAACATTAAATATGTCAAATAGATGCTGTTTACATTTCTTTTTCCCCATAAGAAATGAGTCACCAAGGTACAAATGCAGCTCCAATCTAAATTTGTCTCTGGATGGGCTGCCCTCTTGTTTACTTGACTGACATTTAAACCTCTATTTTCTTAGACATTTACACATGGGAGAAACCAGGTTAATCCTTCAGGAGTTCCACCACAGGAGTGTTTTCATAGCCATAGAATGGGTTGGGCTGGGAGGTGCCTTATAAAGATCACCCCATTCCACCCTGCTGCCATGGATGCCACACACCAGACTGGTGTCTCAGGGCCCCATCAATCCTGGCTTTGGACACTTCCAGGGGTGGGACAGCTACAGCTCCTCTGAGCAACCTGCACCAGTGCTTCTAAATCCAAATCTCTCCTTTTCCTCTCTGGAGAGTTCTGTTTGGGAATGGCACCTTTGGATCCACAGTCAGGGATCCACTGAAACCCTTGAATTCACTGGGGTTTCTTCTCCCAGCTTAGCTGAGTGTTCCTCTCTGTGAGTTGCACTGACTCTCTGCAGTTCTGTTTTTCTGACAATTAGGAATTCTGATTTTTATTGGTAGGTTTTGCTAGGGTCAAGCTTTCTCCAATTTTTCCCAGCTGTGCTCTGGATTGATGCAACAGCTGTAAAGAAATCCTGTACCTGTCCATTTATTTCAAAAGCTGCAGAGTTAGAGCTGTGTTATTACTGGGCCTTGCAGGAGCCTAGCAGACAGTACTTTTATTGTGTGTGTGGCACAGGCAGGCTTTGGCTTGCCAGAGCTGAGTGCCTGCAGCTGCACAAGTCACCCCAGAGCCCAGGATAGGTCACTGCAGGTCCTCTGTGCACTACTGGTGAAAGGTCTCTGAGTGGTCAGCTTGGAGGTGGACATTTCTCCACAGACACATAAACTCCATCTTGTGTGGTCAGAGCAGGCAGAATCCTCATTTTGTTCTGGGAGTCATCCCTCTTGGGTCAGGAAGGGAAAGGCAATATTGTGGAATTAACCACTGGGCTTGGTGAGCAAGGCAGAGCCAGTGGTGCCAAAGCAGCTTGAAAAATTAACCAGGTGACCGGGTCAAAGACCAGGTCAAGTTCTCCCTTCTCCACGTTCTGACAGAACGTGTCAGTATGCGGAGAAGGGAGAACTTGAACTGTTTGTAGGAATTGTAGGGAATGTGAGAGCAAAAGGTTTTCATTTGAGAGTTCATGGAATTCACCCCTGTGATAGAATATGCTTTCTGCAAATGCCAAATTTTAGCACACACTGGAACCAAAGCTGGAGCATTGCCCAGTTTGGTTGGCATGGCTGATGTCAGTAGTGTCCCTCTGCTTTTGCCAAGGTACACTAACTGTAGCTGTGACTGTGCTGGCACCAACCATGTAGGATCTCATTTCTTTCTCCAGAAACATTCAAATTCTCCCACTAAGATTGGCAGTTCTCTTTTAATTTGATATTGACCATTATGTCAAACTAGACAAAAACAAAACCAAAATAATTTTGATTGAAGAAAATATATCACAAAATGCAGATACAGGCAACCAACAAGGCCACATGTTTTATACTTTAGTGGTTGCAGCTGATAGCTTTGAATGTAGAATGTACTTTCCTTGCTGGGGGCCTCTCTAGTTTCTGCTTTATCATTTCATTTCAAAGAACATTGGATGCTCTGCATTGAGAACATCGTAAAAGAGAATTACTTCTATTTGCAAGAAGAATGTGGACTGTGGTTTTTCATTAAAACTGGCAGTAGAATAAATAATATTGGGTTGAACAAATGAAAAAAATTCTGTTTATTTTCTTTGCAATCTAAGTCACTAGGGTTTTTTTCTTAGAAAATAAAGAGGAGGGTCAGTTTCATGATTTCTTAATTAGCATTATTTGCATTTTGCATGAGTTAAACAGATATTTCAACTTAAACCAGATGATAGGGATAGCAGAGATTATGGCAAATACTGTTGGTTGTCATGTTTCGATGGCAGATCCTCCCTGTTTGAAACAGGCTCAGCACTTTGGTGAAAGCTGGTACTGTGATGTGCCTCTGGCCATAACAGTGGTTATCTTGCTTTAGCACACCCTCCACTGCTGTAAAGTCCTGTAGGTGACTGAAGAACACAAAAGCAGGTACCTGCTGCAGAAGGAGCTGTGGAATGTGCTGTTGGAAGGAAGCCCTGCCCCTCTGGCTGTGGGGCTGCTCTGCACTCCTCTGCCCTCCCCGTGATTCCCAGCACACTGTGGGCAGGGCACACAGGAATAGTTGGTGTAATGGAAGCATTTTTCCAATTTAATCTTAAAAGTTCATTATTTTTTTTCTCTTTTCTTTTCTAGGCAACATGTCTCATCCCAGGCCATGGCTAGGGCTTGACCATTTCAATAAAGCCCCAAAGAGAAGTCGCTACACTTACCTTGAAAAAGCTATTAAAATCCATAACTGACTTACTTAACCAGATTGTCAAGGCAAGGGACAAAAATAAGTGTGTGTGTGCACCTTTTTAACAACTGTAGAACTTTGGTACACGTGCACTATATCTGAAGTCTTCAGCAAGAGGATTTGCTGCTGATGTTAATTTTATTTTGTTGAGGCTGTTCAGTTTGGCTTCTCTGTATCTATTGACTGCCCTTTTTGAGCAAAATGAAGGTGTTTTTATAAAAGCTTGGATGCCAATGAGAGTTATTTTATGGTAAACGTAATGCAAGGCAATTGTCAGCATAATGAGGGAAGAGTTTAGTAGAACAGTTGACATTGGCAAAATTATTTGTCTGTAGTACGTTTATAGATGGCATAAGCTGACTGGCTGCCCTTCCCATGTGGTGTTCACCATCACTGCAGCTAGTAAGTCTTATGTTTAGACTCACATCAGATTTATTTCCTTCAGTTATACTTTAAATGACATTTTTGTGCATTTGTAAATGCAAAAGAAAAACTCACATCATCAATAAATAGCAATCTCTACTTTATTGTGTACATTGTTGGCACTTATTCGGGATTTTTGTCTCCTCCAGCTTCATAGAATCTTTTTTAATAAACTAGTTTTCATTTAATTTAGTCAATACTTTGCATCCCGTTTTACCAAGTGGATGCCCCGAGTCCTAAAAAGAGATATTTGGGTCTTTTTATGAAATTTCCAACCATTGAGAAATACCGTTGTGATTGATTATGCCATCCTCTGGCAAATAGAATGACACTCAAAAGTTGGCAAAAGCAAGTGAAAAGATTATAAATATCATTAATTTAGTTACCATGGGAAGAGATGGGGAAAACACAAGAACTAGCCTTTTAGCACAGAGGGCATGCTCACTAGTGTTTAGTAAGCTGTTGACTTTGTATAAAAAAGGAGGAAAAAAAAACGAAAAAAGAAGAAAAAAACCGAAAAAAGCAATTGTATATTTAATGAATGAACATGTACAATTTAACACTTGGAGGTTAATTTTATTGGGTGAGTCTGCAAGTGAATTTCACTGATGTTGATATTCATTGTGTGTAGTTTTATTTCAGTCCCCAGACTGCTTCCTTTTCTTTGGAGCTAATGCCAGCCGCGTGTCTAGTTTTGAGTGCAGTAAAGATAGAATCAGCAATTCACACTTAATTTTACATTCTTTTCCAGTATTTTATTTTGTTTCTGTAGCCGCAGTGTACAACTCCTCTTCCTGTATATTGCCTTTTTTTGCTGGAAAATGTTGTATGTTGAATAAAATTTTCTATAAAATTTTTTTTGATGAGTGATGACATGGACATTGAAGAAGATTTCTCCTCTCCTTGGAAATAGAGTTTTGGGAAACGTTTTCATTCATGAGATTTTGCTGAAGGTGTGGTTTTCTTTTTCCTTAAGTGTTGACAATTGTATAATCCTCATTCGTTGTTTTGGGGAAACTTTGTGGGGGGTTTCTGTTTAATAGTTTTGGGGCTTGGAGGTTTTTGCGGGGTTTGGTTTTTTTACGTCCTAACTAGTTGCATTTGAGCTTAACAAATAAAAGGTTTTCCAGGAAAGGAGCCGTGTACAAAAAAGACAAATGGAAAAATTATTTTACTAGTTTGTTTGTAAAGCTTGTAGTAGAGTCTTTGTGGTAGACTGGACTCTGCCTGCCTGTACAAAATTTTGTGGTCCAGATTCTCAAGTCTAATATTATAAATGGTGTAAAGTGAAATCTGGAGTCTCTAAAGGTAAGGTCTCTTCATAGAGTAATAGATTCCCTCCGTAATGTGTTCCCTGTATTCATAACCAAAACAGAAGGTGCAAGTTCTAGGAATGTTTGATTCTCTTTTTAGTTTGTATCTTGCAGTGCTTTTAACTGTCTCTTATTTCCAGTCAAGGCAAACTAGTTGTTTACTTTTGTTTTGCTGTCTGTGTGTGTAGGTTAGCATAGAGAGAAGTGCTTAACTGGCATGCCTTAAGTGGAGAAAGCTTTCCTTTGCTTTGCATTCCCATCAGGCTGGTGAGGACTGCACCATCCCAGGGGTGTTTTTACTGGTACTTGGATTGTCTCTACAGGCTTTCAGTGAATGTCAGGATTTGTTTCCAAACTGTTCCTGTGCATCAGAGGCTCTGGTCAGCAGTAGTAAGCCCTAATTATATTTAGTGTTGTTTAGACTGATACAAAATTCAGCTTGTATCTGAGTGTCACTAAGTTTTCACATTAATTTGTGAGATGGTGGCAGCTTTTAGGGACTGTCTCAAGAAACACAATCCTTCCTATTTCAGATGAAAAAGCCACTAACAGCAGATTTTGGGTGCCTTTTGGGCTTTAGATGACTGGATTTTATGTGCTTCAGTATATGTGTTATTCCCACACTAGTTTGGTGATGTCCACACTTTGAGGCATTCCATATGCAGTTTTCAATTACTGAAGGATTGTCTGAAAAAAAAAAATGTTTTGGAGCTCCAGTAACTTGTTGCTGAAATGTGGAAACACCTATGAAGAGGAGGACAGGAGGGTTTCTCAGGTGCAGTATGTTTGTTCAGTTCATTTTTAAAAATTTACAAGAATACAGTCTTCAAAATTGCCATGCTTTCCACTTCTTTATTTAGATTTTGGAATTATCTGGGTAATAGACAGTGAATGCATTAAATTAAGGTAATGGTAATATAAGTGTTAAGCAATAAGGATGTAATTTCTTGGTACACAGCATCAGAGCAACGTGTTAACAGCCCATCCGAATTCTCCCTACCAAAATAGAGCGTGGTTCCTGTAGATTTACATAGTGCCTTTTATCCTAAAGGAGTCCAAAGCATTCTGTGAAATCTGAGCAGTGATAGTTGCTGACTAGGGAGTGACAGCCAGCCCCAGCCCTTCACCCGCCCAGGCTGGCGCAGCGACCCGCAGGACGAGCAGAGCCAGTGCCTCCCACATCCTGCATCCCGGATCTACCTCAGCTGCTGCCCTCCGGAGCTCCTCCAGCGTCCCCGTGCCAGTGTTCCCATGCCAGTGTCCCCGTGCCAGCGTCCCCGTGCCAGTCCCCGACCCGGCCTCCGGAGCCCGGACCGCCCGGGCGCTGCGCTGGCTGCAGGCGGCAGCGCCCACATCGGAGCCACGCTGGGGGGTTGCTGTTTGATATCCTCTGTGAGAAATCGTTTTCTGTAGGAACTGTACATATTGTAAATAAAATAGCCCAGGGTAAACACTGCACTGGTGTCTCGACTCTTCATTTTGGAGAGGATTGGGAATTACAGCTCTTGCGTCACTCTGAACTCAGGGAGATTTTGAGTAGATGAAGTTCACAAAATTCAGCCAAATTGTGTGTTCGGAATGGCATTAATAATGTAAGGTGTGCTGGCCAGAAGGTGAATTCTGACTTCTACATCGTCTTCCACATTTTGAGCCCTTGTTTTTCCTGAAGCATTTTGGTACTGAGGTGGAGAGTGTTACTGTTTGATGTGAGAGCAGCAAGTATCGTTTATTGTTGGCTGTTAAACCTGCCTGGTCTTTGGGGTCAGAATAAGGGGGAAATGTTCACATGTGATATGTCCTAATCTGGCTCCAAATCTGTATTCTATTTAATTTCTATCCTGGGTGATGTTGAAGTTAGCTGTATACCAAGCACAGCAGGAAATTAAATTTGTTATGGCTGGAAGACTTTATTTTTTATTAAATAATTGTGTAAAACTATTGTACTTATAAACAGTGGTGTAAAATGTCCTAACTACTTCTGTTAAATACCTCTTGCACATCTCAAGTCATATATCGATATAATTTCTTTGCTATGTGTATATTCGTGTGAATTTGGGTTTTGCACCTTTCCTGAATAATGTCACTGACTTGGTGCGTTATTTACCACTAATTAACAGCAACACTTGTGGTTTCACAGCCAGATTTTAAAATAGAGAAAAATCTTAACATCCTAAAAAAATGTGTGAATTGGTAAAACCTGTTGTGCTGCCATCTGTGTGCCTTTCCTCCTTGTGGTCTGTTCCATTAGGTCACAGGAGCTTGGGTGACTGGGGGGACGTCACTGACCTTGGTACAGAGGAGTGAAAGCTGGGGCAGCTGCTCTGGGCATGGCCTGGCTGTTGAGGGGGCTGTGGAGCGTTGGCTCTGACTTTCATGTAGGCCTTGGAAAATGGTTGTTGAACAGTTTTTACATGTATTGATTGTGGTTTTTCATGTCTCACGGTCTGAAGAGAGGTTTCTGTGGTCTAAAGGCTGCAGTGGTGTAGGTGTTGAAGTAAAAATCAGTGCATATGCCCAGCCTAGCTTAACTGAACTGGGACCAGCCCAGTAGGGGTTTGTGGTGCAGACTGTGACAGCCGGCTTGGGGTCACAGGGCTGCTGGGCAGCGCCGCTCCTGAGGCTCCTTCCTGCAGCCGCCTTCCGCCCAGAGCGCGACGGCCCGGCCGTGCCGGAGGAGCTGCTGGGGACTCGGACCTGTCCCGGTGTCCCTGTCCCGGTGTCTCTGCCCGTGTCCCTGTCGCTGACCCTGTCCCGGTGTCCCTGTCCCGGTGTCCCTGCCCGTGTCCCTGTCCCGGTGTCCCCGTCCCGGTGTCCCCGCGGGCGGAGCGCGCAGTGCGCCCCGTGCCCGGCAGGGGGCGGTGGCGGGCGGTGCCCCGGGAGGGCGGCTGCGACCCCGGTCAGTGAGTGACGGGACAGGGACAGGGACACTGCACAGGGACACTGCACAGGGACAGGGATACTGCACAGGGACAGGGACACTGCACAGGGACAGGGATACTGCACAGGGACAGGGACACTGCACAGGGACAGGGACACTGCAGGGACAGGGCACTGGTCACACCAGGGACAGGGACACTGCACAGGGACACTGCACAGGGACAGGGACGCTGCAGGGACAGGGACACTGGTCACACCACGGCACAGGGTTTGGATAAGGATCTCTTTAAGTGCCCGGTTCTGCAGCCCCCTGCCCTCGGCAATCCTTGTGCCCATGTGAAGGCATTGGTGATGTTATAACATGGAAACACAGGAGTTTCTTCTCTTCCTCTGTTTATTTTTCCAGCCAGCAATAAGCTGCAGCAGCCACTGTCAGTGTTGAGAAGGGTCTGGGCACCTCCTGGGCATTGTAATTGCAGATATTTGATTGCACAAGATAAGTGCCTGTGAAGGTAAAGTCTAATAAGTCCTGCTTTGGGAGATGATGCACTGCAGTGAGAAGGCTGAGAGGTAAAATAAAGGCCTTGTGTTGTGGTGACCTTTTTCAAGCTGTGTTTGCTGATTTTTCTTCTTTGCGTGTTTGCCTTTTGGATTGTAGCTTGTTAAACTAAAGGAGGTGTCCCAGTGACCTGCATCTCTGCTCTGGGTGCAACGGGGCATGGCAGCAATGCACACAGCAGATTTGCCAGTACTGTGAACAATAACACGTTTATTTTCTTACCTCAAACATAACAGAGTAAAGACAGTCTCATAACTTTGTGTTTTGTTAATAAATAATCATCTACACTGTACCACCCACAGCCCTGCAGGGGTAGATCCTGCAGGGAGAAGAGCAGAGAGAAATGAAATCCCAGCCTGTCAGTTCCAGTGCAGAGAAAGTAGGAGCTTCTCTGAAACATCCATGTCCAAACCTTGGTTAGTGGTGGGCTGAGAGGTCCGGAGGAGTCTGTGTCCCAGCTGGGTGGGAGATTTGAGAGGACCTGAAGAACTTACCAGCTGGAACTTCAGAGCACAGGGCAGCGAATCAAATAGAGCATAAATTAAATGATAGTGCAAATTAGTCTTGAAGTGTTTTTTGTTTTAAAACCAGTCCAACCATGTGGTGCTAAACTGGAGTTTACCAAGTGGGTTCACCAGCAAGGGAGCTGCAGAACCCAAGCATAGTCCTATGAGTTTCCTAGCAGTAGTTTTATGTGCAGAGTCTTATGCCATTAGGAAGTAGAGGCTTTACATCATCTCGTTGCATAAAGTTTGTTTCTATAGTCTTTTGTATCTATAAATGTGAAACTGGCAGCATGGACAGTAATGATCTGCATCCTTGAAGATCCTGATGAAGAGAGGGACGAGACAGCATCCGAAGCAGCACCTAGAGCCAAAGGGGAGATGGACATGCACAGAATGATTTCTGGCTTCCCTTTTCTGCTGGCCACAGCTGTGATTTCCCCCTGCCTTGTTCTGTCTGCCTTTTCACTGTGCAAATCCACTTCTTTCCCAAGTCTATTAATGTTTAAAGTATCTTCCAAAAAATTAATCTTCTTCGCTTCTGATGTCTCATGCATGAGTCTGTTCCTGAGCCTGATTCTAAATTACACTTGGGAAGTAGACAACGTTGTACTAATTTCTGCTTGTCTTATGAAAAGTGAAACATACTGAGTTAAATTTAGCAAGTTTGCATCCCCTGCAGCCATGATGACTGTATCTAGAAGGGACAGGATGGCTTCTCATCAAGTGGAGAAGGGCAAACTGTCTATAGGCACTAACTAGAACTTTGATTTTTAATTACTCATTTTTAACCTTCTGCTGTGCTGAAGCTGCACAGTGCCCATGAAAACTTACCCAACCATGCACAGGCTGGTGCACAGGAGGTAGGACAGCTTGCCCAGTCTGTAGGTGACCTGGGTGGTGATGTGCTGGCGGCAGGAAGGACAGATTGTGGATGTTGGTTTGCTGGAGAAGATCCCTGCCACGATGATGGGAGGCTGGGGCACCAAATAAACTGAGCTCAGGAGGAGAGGAGAAGCAGCCAGATTAGAAGCACAGGAAATATTTTGCAAGTTATAAAGCCTAAATTGGGAGAATGTGGCTCTTAACGTGGCACCCATGTTATTATTGTTGATTTCAGGTGTATTCCTGAGAAGCACTGTCCTGATTCTGTGTATCCCAACACACTGCACCTAAACCAGCCAGCCTTTACTTGGATAAAGACACACACAGGGAATTGTCTGTGGGATAACCCCCAGGCAGGCAGTCCCACCACCCTCTGCTGGATGTGCTCTGACACTGAGGGTTTGTTTTCTGATATCTAAAATGATATGAAAATCCTTGTTCTCCCTGAAGAAGAGATTTGAAGGAGCTTGGGGAACTTTCTGGATCAACTTTTCAGTAGTTATGAGAAATTCATCAAAGCAGTTATTCTTACACCTAAATGCCATCAAACAGCTGCTGGTGCTGTCCTCAGTTAGTCTCTAGCTCATGTTTTTGCAGTCTAGACTTGACTGTCTTATTCCCTGAGGGGCACACCCCTTGTAGGCACACGAAGGATATTTTTTTCAGAAATGTTTTCAGTAAAAAAATACCATTTTAATGATCCTAAAACATGTTTCGGGTACAACTTCACACTGTAGCCTGAGGCAAAACTTGAGGAGTGGGAAGGTATCTGTTAGATAGATAGGATAAAGCACGTCTGAGTTCAAGTGCCTTCTGGCTTCAGGGATATTTAAAAATGTATGTCTCCTTTCCTGCTGTGTGAGGTGTTACTGATTGTTCTTCAAAGCCTTTCCTCAGAAAATCCTTTGAGCTTCTCCACTTCATAAAGGTGACTAGAACAGGAACACTGGCCTTAAAATGATTTGTTCTGAAAGCCCTGGCATCTGGCCTTTTTGGTTTGGTTTGTTTTTGTTTTGTTTTGTTTTGTTTTGTTTTGTTTTTTTCAAATGGATACTTCTGTAGATTGGCTAATGCTGGAAAATCAAATCTGAGTTCCTTGTCTTAGTTTATCTTCTGACATTTCTGTGGAAATTTTCTGGTTGATGAGATTGTGATTGGGTCAGAAACCCCCGCCCCCTGTGTGGTGGCAGAACCAGACCCGTGTCCCCCCTGCAGCCCCAGGAGCTTACCCGGCTCCTCGATGATGGTGGTTTCTCTGTACGAGTAAGGTGGGGGAGAAGGATACTCATAGCCCCCTGTGCAAAGAAAAACAGGGCAAAATGTGTGAGTGCCAACAGCTCCTGGCTCCCAAAAACCCCATGAGTGAGACGAGAGGAGCCTGCAGGGAGTGCCAGGTCCAGCACAGGGAGAAGCAGGAACTGATTCATGGGGTTCCAAAGCCAGAAGAGCTGCAGTGACTGGCTGGTCTCGCTTTTATAAAAGCTGAGAAACCAAATCATTTCTTAGGAATGGCAGTAACTCCATCATTCCAGCATCACACTGCCATGATATTCAATCTTAATTTCAGGACTTCACAGATAAAGGACCCACAGCACTTCTACCTTCAGTGGTAATTACCCTTACTATTTAGTATTTAGAGTCTTTTTACTGGTTTAAACTTTATCAGCTTTCAACAAAGATATTTCACCCCACTCTGTTCTAGAAAGGAAAAAAAAAAAGTTTAAATATCTTTTTCCTTTTGCTTTGGGAGAAGGGAAGCTGGTGACTAAGACACCTCAAGCTTTTCAGTTCTTTTGCTAATCTTTCAAATTAAGAATGCAATCAGCCTACCTGAGGTGAAATAAATGACTGTATTAAAAAAAAAAATACATTCATGAATACATTCAAAGCAAATCCATGTAAAAAGCTTTACAGCCAGCTGGGGGGATGTGGTACCAAGCACAGGGCTGCTCTGGGACAGAAGGACAGTCCCTAAGGGAAATCTTGGTTGGTCAAGCCTGGACAGCATTGGAGAAACCCTTAGCCCCGAGCTGGGAGTCCAGCCTGTGCTCAAGCCTTTCACAAACTATGTGGGTGCAACCAGGGAATGAGCACACAGGGATACAAATGGGATATAAACCCAGAATTTTCCAGAGTGGGATAAAATACAGTGGCAAAGGTGAAATAAATGTTAGCAATATTTTCTTGAATGGCTTGCCAGAAGTGGTAGAGCTTTGCAATGGCATTTGGGTTTCGTGGTGGTGGGCTGGTGCTTTGTTTTTGGTTTTGAAGACTTTTCAGTTTGGTTTTTAGGGGGTGTTACTTGAAGGGGGAAAATTGTAAAATAATTAAAACTGAAATAATTTCCTTCTGGTTTAGAAAAGGAATGTGCTTGGAACAAGTGAGCTCCCACACAAGGACAGGACCCTGCAGCTCAGTGTGGGTGTGGGCAGTGCCTTGCCTGGGGGGCTCCAAGCGAGACTCCTTCTCCACAGCCTCTTGCAAGCTCTGCTGAACTCACAAAGAGCCCAGAGAGATCTTTGAGGACAAAAATATTTACAGAGAGAGCTGATCAGAGCGAAGTGCTCTGAAATGAGTCAGGTTTAGAGGCCCACGGCTGACACATCGAGCTGTTAGTTACCGCCTGATCTTCCTTTTGGGTTTTTTCTCCAGCCCTGTCCGGTAAATGGCAATTTCCTCAGCAGCAGGCAGGTAACAGAGGTACAGCCACTGAAAACAGGGA
The DNA here is from genome assembly GCF_017590055.1 of Onychostruthus taczanowskii. Taxonomy (NCBI): domain Eukaryota; kingdom Metazoa; phylum Chordata; class Aves; order Passeriformes; family Passeridae; genus Onychostruthus; species Onychostruthus taczanowskii. The sequence goes on along the minus strand of NW_024499128.1, from coordinate 2,725,031 downwards.
GGTGAGGTGCTGTGGGGTGCTTGTGTAGTGTGAGAGCAGTGCCTGGGTCCAGAAGGAAAAGCCCTCCCAGGAGAGCAGCAGCTCCTGGCACCCTCCGGCAGCCCTGGAGCTGAACTGTGGGCAGGGGACACTCATCCCTGCAGGAGCCTGGGGCGGGCAGCTTGGCCAGCAGGGACGGTAGGAAAAGGCAGAACTCTAAAACGAGATGACAATTTAAGCAGGACATAGCCCATCCACCTACAGACTTTGCTGGCTGAACACTTGCACGTTAGGAATATGAAGTTATTGTAGCGATACAGCTACAATAAAGCAGGTGGTTTTAAAAAAAAAATATATTAACTAAACCAACACAATTATTTTTATTATTATTATTATTATTATTATTATTATTATTATTATTATTATTATTATTATTATTATTATTATTATTGTAGTGGATGCTGAGAATTTTAAACATTTTAATGACGTTTCTATGAGGAGATCCCATCCCAACCCTAGGTTTATATGCTGGCACAGACGCTTTCTAAACCCATCACATCCTGGCAAGGCTGGGCCCCAAATGTGCTCGGTGATGTGCAGCCCCCGAGCCCCGCTCACCGTCCTGGCCCAGCGGCGGCGCCGAGGGCTCGGCCCGGGGCCGCTCCTGGCGCGGCTCGTACATCACCATGGGCACCTGCGGCCGCTGCTTCTCCCCGGACATCTCCGCGGCTCGCCTGCCGAAAGAAGGGCAAAGTAAAACCTTCCCTGCATGACTCTCCCTGCCCTGAACTTGCCGGAGCTTCTGGAGCTCCTGCTTCTCACGCTCGGGTGGTGCTCAGAGGGAAATCAGCAGTTCTCACGTTGGTTTTTGTAGGGCGGAGAGCAGTCAGTTCCTGTCACACTTCATGATGAGGAAGGTGGAGGGCAGAAAATACCATCTTAATAAAAGAAATACCGGTATTTCTTTGTGCTGGGAAGCTAAAGGTGTTTCCCCAGACAAAAACACTATTCAAAGTGTGCAAACTCGGGACTGAAAGAGTTAACTGTACAATTTTTTTTTTTTCCTATGTGTTTTCAAAGTAATCAAAGAAAGGAAGAGCACACTTGGAGCCCCTGTGAAAAACCTTCCCCTGTGATTAAGTCAGTGCAATCAGCGGCAATTCGGACCTGTCTTTCTTCGGGTTATTGTGCAAACTTATCAGCATTGTTATCGTGACCAGTTTTGTCCTGTGAAACTATTGTCTCATCGGTAGGTGACAGGCTTTTGTTGGGAAACATCCTTATTGCGGGTGACTGCGCTGCCTGGGGCTCTGAGCAAGATGAGGCCACGAAATGTGTGTTTTGCAGGTGTTAGCAGGAGCTGCTCCTCGCAGTGAAGGCGGGTGGAGCAGGAGGACAGGACAGAGATGTGCGTTTGTATCCCTGCCAGCGGAAAGGAGATAATTATTCCTAGCTGCCCCTTGAACCGGCATTAACTGATTGATTTCCTACTAACATTTACTGGGAGAGTCCTTTGCAGAAGAAAGGGCCAGCCTTGTTGCACAGGTCAGCGAGAGTTTTGGGGAAAAGGGGAAGTTTTTGGGAAAAAGGAGCACAGATGCACAAACTGCCCTAATGTGTGAGGTCAAAGAAAAGCAGCAGAGGAATTGCTGGGCAAGGCAGGATGGTCCCAACAGGTCTGTTTGCAAGGGGTGGTGAAGGCAGGGCAAAAGAGGGAGGATCAGTAGTGCTGAGTTAAAGCATCAGCCCCTCAGGGAGGAAAAAAAAAAAAAAAAGGAATTTGAAAATATCACCAGGGAAGATGTGTCGTAATTTTCACAAATCTGGATGAATGTCAAGTGATATGAAAAATGGTAGGAGAATGAATCATTGAGGGAATAGGATGGTGTGGAGAAAAAATCGGAAATACAGCATTGGCCACGTTAAGGCCAAACATGCCACAGGAAATTGCAAATACGTGGATTGGAGAGGATGGCTGGAGAAAGGTACATCTCTGTAATTGTTATAAAGGAGCTAAACCAGGGGATTGGGAATGGCAGAGGTGTTAACAGGCCGTTGTAGAAGCTTCATGATGATCCCACTGAGAAGAAAAAAAAGGTGTGTCGAGAGAATTTGGGCAGGATGAAGCTGTGAGAAGCAAGGGAGAAGAAATGGAGTTTGTCAGTAGTGACTGTGGGCTCAGGAGTGCGGTGATAGATGATGTTACATTAGCTGGTGTTGGCCAAGAGCTGCTTCCCTGGGACAGGGATTAGTGGGGAAAATTACAGGGAGTCTCCAAGTTTTTGTGTTATTCCTATCTTGGTGCAGTAAATACTGGGTGGTGTCCGTTTGGGTGACACTTCTGCAGAATTCATCTCGCTGCGAAACAGGAAAAAGAGGAAAGAGCTTTTGAATTCCATCCAGTGCCTATAAGGCCAGGCAGGCTCCTGCAAGAGGCACGGGGTAGGAGGCAATAATAATGGCTAACAGTGAGAACTCGTCAAGGTACCTGCAAGCACACCTGACTAATGCCGGCTCCACCCGGGAGGGATCGGGATAGCATCACCGCCGAATGTGCGGGACACGAGGCGCAAAAGCGAATCAGCAGCAGAGCGGGGAATGGTGTGGGATGCCGGGTTTGTGTTGGATCTGTTGGAGCACAGGAGCTGTGGGCTGAGGCTGATAAAGCCCTGGATTCGGTGCCGTGCTCCGCCTGCAGCAGCTCCGGCGCTGGGAGCGGGGGATGCCCCAGGGCTGGGTGGGGACAGCACCAGGGCTCGGGTACCCTCTGGGCCTGAATGCTGAGCGTCCAGAGGTCCCGCGAAGGCATTTTCTAGGGGTGTTTATGCAGCTCTGCAGACCCTTTAATTTGGCATAGGAGCGCTCACTCTCAGCTTGGCTCCATCCGGGAATGAGGTGCCCGAAGCTCTGCAGACCCTTTAATTTGGCATAGGAGCGCTCACTCTCAGCTCTTGGCTCCAGCCGGGAATGAGGTGCCCGGGAGCCCTTCAGGGCTGAGACTCCCAAACCTGCAGGTGTTGTTGCCATAAATTAGAGCAAGCCATTTCCCTCTTTTTCAGATGTTGGAGAGGAAGATAAGGTAGACAAGAGTGTGAGTAGCCCCGGAGGAAAAGTCCATAAGGAGAAATATCAGGAAGCAGCTCCTGAAGAGCAGGAAAATGCCCTGTAAGCTTGCCTGCAGTGACAGCCAGGAGGGTCACAAGGAATGGCTCAGGAGTGATGTGAGCTGTCCTCTCTGCAGTCATCCTGAGCAAACAGAGCCAGGGCAGAGCTCCTGGGGCTCTCCTGGGGTGGGCTGGGTTTGTCCAGACAGATTGACTCAACTACTGCAAACTGCTTGATTTGCAGGATGAACTGCATTGTCCCAGGGGCATTGAAACAATTCCCTATCTTCTCTCAAGTTTTAGTCTCGTCTACACATGGATATAAACCGGTTTGCACGGGAAAATAAAGCTGATTTGAAGTCCTGTGGAAATCAGTATTCAAAACAAGAAGTGAATCACACCCTGAGGCATACGCACACAGAGGCGGTTCAGTGCAAGCAGGCACTGATCTCTCCTTTCTGAAAGGAGAGACCCCAGGGAAGGATGGGCAGGCAGTTTCCATCATCTTCCTCTGTTTTGCTCCAGGACCTTGTGTTTGGCTGTGCAGAGCAGCCTGGTGCTGGCCAGCAAAGCCGATGAGCTGTGAAATTCCAGGCACAGCCCCGCTCTCCCGTCCCACCCGCAGCTCTGCATGTCCCTCGACCCTCCTGAATGTCCCTGCTGGCTGATAACCCCACAGGTGGGATTAATCCGAAGTCATCTCTGCTTGGAAAGGGATTTCATTTGAAAACAAAAGTTCCCCGCAGTACAATACTTCTTCCAGGTTCATGCCTGGCTCTCAAGGATGGCATCTCAGCAAGCAGTGACTTTATAGGAAGCATTTGATCTCCATTCCAGCTTCCTCTGCTGTCAGTGTGGGATTTGTCATTCAGTGAGGGTGTGCTCAGAGACAGAAAAAAGGGAACAGGAATTTGGGAGGGAACTCTAAGATTCGGGTGTTTGAAGAATATAGGGTACTACATTCAAAACTTTGGTATTTGGGAAGATTGGCATTAAAACATGATAGTAAATGATCTCCACACTTCATGGACATGGGGAGGAATAGCAGTTTTCTCCAGTGGCCTGTTGGCTTCTAGGACACTGGCCCAAAGGCTTTCAGGCTTTTGCTGCAATGTGTTCTGGTTCTCCTGTCATCACTAGTTTAACGTTTTCCTTGCATTTAGCCCTTCCAGCTGTGCTTATGAGGCAATTTAAATTTCTGATATTTTGAAGAGTGGCCATAAAATGCCACTGCTGGCATGCAATTACATCTAGGGCTTGAACAATATCAAGAGCCTGTTTCACTTGATTGAAGCAGTTAATTCCAGTTTTTGGCTAGCAATGAAGCACTGAATTCCTCAGTGGAGAGATCTTTTCCCTTTAGTCCAGAGTTGGTCATTTCAGGTAACATTGACAATGTGCTGAGGGTTTTCAGATGTTCAAAAAGGAATAGTTCCAGCTCTAATACAGACAAACATAAGTGGGGAGCAGCACTCAGGTATTTGCCTATTCTCATTCTTAAACAGAAGCTAAAAGAGAGGACTGCTGGCAGCAAACGAGAAGCTGGACTTTAGAAAGCATTCATTATATCTGGAGTAGACAACCTTTTCAAGGAGATGAAGAATGCTCTGCCAATTCCCCATTCTTTACTCATGAAATTAATTTTTTAATATCACAGTTATTCTGGCTTTTAAGTCTGAATCAGGTTACCAGCCTCTTCAAAAGGAGAGGATGTAGCTGAGGGGGACTGACTGATTATGCACCATATTTGCTCTTGCAAACTCTTCACCTGCTTCCCTTTTCTTGTCTGTTGAGTGTCTTGGTTCACCCCACTCACAAGGCTCTGGAAAGGCAGGCACTGCCTGGGTTTTCCAGTCCTGTCCCACATCAGATGTTTGTGTTAGGTTAGTCCTTCATGAAGGGAGCCCTGGTCTATAATTCAGTATATTTACTGCTCCTGTTGCTCTCACCTTAGAGCCATTCAAAACACTGTAAACTTTCACAAACCTTCTAGTCTAGAATTATTAATAGGAGTTTCTTGCATGATGTGCCAGCATCATGCTTTTACAGAAAACCTTCTCCCAGAGAACAGCCCAGAGAACATCCCTGTCCCTTTGCAGCCTTCCCGTCACAGCACTAAGCAAGGTTTGAGTCCTTTTCATTTCTGTGCAGTGAATTCATCCTTCTTCTCCATGAATGGTCAGTGACCTCTGTCCTCAGCCTATGGAATGGTATGAATGTCATCTTGTATTTAATGGAAAAGTTGTCTGCAGAATAATCCAGCAGCACTTATTTCCTTTTCCCAGCCACCTCACGCTGGTGGTTTGTATTTAAGTTGTCATTAACCAGCAGCAGGTCTTCTCCTCCAAAGTCATTCTGCATTAATGAACTCCCAGCTTGCAGCTGGAATTTTGGGTAGTTTTTTAAGTGGGCTGCTTTGTCGCATTATAATGCACACAAATACTGCCACAGCAGGTCTCTAACTTTTCTTATTCCATGTAATAGATTTTCTGCTTCCATAATTTGTTTCTTAAGTCATACATTTTATTAGCCACTCCTATATTTCTGCCACAGTTATTAATTAAAATACTGAGTAAGATCCATCACTGCTTTCTGTGCTAACCTTTGATTCAAACCAGGTTTATCTATTAAACCTTGTTCCTTAATTTACTGTTTGAAGTATAATCCCTTGTTCCCTTGAGATGACCAACTTGATTCACATTTAAAGGGCACTTGCTGTGAAGGGTGAGCACAGCTGAGCCCTGGGATTGCATTAGAACTGGTCCCTCCCTAATTACCTTTCCAAAAATAGAGTAATAGCCACCAAAGGGAAATATTGTCCAGTGGTTTGTGCGTTAACCTGAACAGGAGGAAAAAAATGGGCTCAGTTCCTGTTCTGCCACAATGACGTTTAACAGTTAATTATTCTTGGTTTTCCTTAGCTCTGTTGTGGACAGAAGTACTGTTTTGGTGAGATACTACATCAATTCTGCTGTGACATGGTCACATTTGGTTGTGTCTTACAGCTGGACCAAACAGAAGATGGGAAATGCTGAGTTTAGATTCAGCCTTTGTCCTTTATGAACACTTTTTCTTTCACATTCCCTTTTAGCTTTCAAAATTGAGGGCAGCCTTACACAGTTGTTTCCAGCACTTAATCATTACTTTAAAAATTGATGTTTGCCAACTTTTAATTTAATTCCTTTATAGATGAACATTCCCTCACCAACAGCATTGACTCATGGGTAGCCAGCATTTCATTTACACCCTTTTAAAAATAATGTCCATAACTTGTCCTTCAAATGAAAGCTGATAGAGCAGCTCAAGTAATGTGTCCTACAGCATCTGGAGCTGGTTTAGCAACTCTTTAAAAGTTATTATGAATAAATCCACTTAAAGCAAGGAGGTATGTGCCCTGCTTTTAGGTGTGAGCTAAGACCTTTCCTACGGTGCATTAGTTGATTTTCTATCCTAATTACTGCTCATTTCCACCTTCTCAGAAAGCTTCTTTTCCTCTCTTCCATCTCTGATCTGTTCTAGGAGAAAGAGAAAATATCCTGAGAAAAATCTCTGCCTCCGGAATTTAGGGACAAGAGAGAGGCTTGCAGATTCTCAGAGCTTGCCAATTTAGGCAGGAGAAGTTGACACTGAGAGCAGAGCCGGAGCTGCCACGCTCCCCGAGTGCTCCAGCTCCGTCCCCTCTCTGTCTCTGCCTCCCGAGGAGCAAACACAGCCTTGATCCCAGGCCCTTTGGAAGCTCTTACCTTTCTGTAGCTCTGGCAAACCCGGGAGCAGGAAAGCTTCAGCAGGTGCTCACAGCCATGTCTGTCCCTGTGTGCGTGGGGACAGAGCCGCAGCTGGGCAGGGACATGGCCCCGGCTCTGCCCGTGACACCCGCGCAGCGCAGGGTGTAATTACCCCAGTGTGTCACAGCCCAGCTCTGCTCACACCTGCTCTGCCACACCAGGAATGCTGTGGGACTGGCTCGCACCAGGGCTTGTTTTTGTTGGTTGGTTTTATTCCCGGTATCCCAGAAATTCTCCTTTGTGCTAAGCTAAATGCTAAGGGAGAGGATGAAAAGCAGCACGGAAATAACTTGAGGGAATGGAGAGAAAAGTGTGTGTCCCACCCAAGCGTGTACTTCTCTATGAGAAAAGAAGGATGAAAAACCACAGGTACAGGTGTATCTGGGGCTCTAATATTTTATTACTGAGATCAGTGATCACTTTAAATTTCTGACCAATTAAGTGTGCTTAGATCACCAAAGATCTCAGTGCAGGTTGGTAACTATTGGTATTTTAGCTGGGATCTTCTTGGTAACCAGGTCTGTGGCTGAGCTGGATTTTTGTTAAATAGATGCTTCATGGTGGATTGCCAGATGCCCACCCAGATGTTCCTGTTCTCCTCCTCAACAGTGAAAATAAGATGGAAATGTTCTTCAGGTGAGATGAAGCCACATACCAATCACCATCCCAGGCAAACCAGACTTGACCTGGGGAAAACTAACTGAATTTACTACCAATTAAAATGTATTGGCAAGGCAAGAAACAGACAAAACCATCTCCCTCAGATGCCACACATTTGGCACCTCCAAGTATAACAGTGGCCCTGTGACCCTCTCAGTAAGAATTGTTTTTATTCATCTGAACCTCCTGCAGAACTGTTTTGTACAAAGATCTTCCTCCACAGCAGGAGCCCATTCCCAGATCTTCCCACAAGGATGGAGCATGATGCCCTGGGTTGGTCTGGCAGACTCACATCTCCAGCACAGAACACGCTGCTGGCTCAGCTCCTGGGCAAAATCTTCTTTAAGAAAGGGCTGCAGCAGTGCAGGAAGCCCCTGAGCTTGGAAAGTCAGGATTGCACAACAATTAGCAAAATAGAATTTTATATTTCCCAGTACAGCTGGGAAACTGCCATGGGAAAAGGACAAAGGCAGGAAATTGTTGTGCACTCCAAGTTTTCATGCCCCTTTTGTCACCACAACTTGGAAACTCTGGAAACAGATGTTTTGTTGTTGTTAATTGATGTTTTGGTGGGTTTGGATGCTGTTAATGGTGACAGCACATCACCTGCCTCTCCTCCAGACACGAAGGACAGGTACAGAGCACTTACTCAGATTTGCTTCACTGCCAAAGTGGAGGCTCAGCACTTAGTGCACGACACACATCATCAGAGCAGCTGCAGACTCACCTCTCAAGAGTCACATCTCCAGGCTAAACTAAAAATTTGAAAGGATGGCTGACACTAGCTGTGGCTGATCCCATTTCTGCCTTTCAAATCTTTGCTCTTTCACAGGTTTCTTGTGTGATATTGGGCAAGTTATTCACTCCTCTGTGTTGTCTTCATGTAAAGAAAAATAATAGACTGATTGTAATAAATCAGTTTCAATAGAAATGTTAAGATGTTGCTTTATTGAAACTCAAACTCTTTGTGGAGAGACTATTTTGACAGTATTTTCTTAGGAAAGTCACTGCCTGTTCATACTGCAATATACTATTTCTTATAGAGGTGATTTAAGGTCTAGAGAAAACACTGTGGAAGGAAAAAAAAGGGGGGGAAGTGAGTGTCAAAATAGTAACATCTGTAGAAAAAAAATGGATTTAAGGATAGTCCTTTTATATATAAATATATCAGGAAATCAGCGTGGGGAAAAGGGGCCATTGCTTAGGGGATGTTGTCTTTCCTTGTCCTTGAACAGCAGAGGAGAAGAAGTGATGGAACCACGAGTGCACCCAGAAGTACTCATGCACAAGAAATTCTGCTGTGATGTAGGATGGCTTAAGTGCTTCAATACTTACAGCAGCTTTAACCCACTCAGCGCGCCGTGCTGCCCAGCTGGCCCCAGGGCTCTGTGCAGTGGGCAGGGGCAGTGCCAGCTCTGTGCCCCAGGGCTCTGTGCAGTGGGCAGGGGCAGTGCCAGCTCTGTGCCCCAGGGCTGTGGGCAGGGGCAGTGCCAGCTCTGTGCCCCTGCTGCCGGTGCCACCGGGGGCTCTCTCAGCTCCAGCCTTTGCTGCAGCTGAGCTGGAGGGGTGCAAAGACCCTCCTGCCCCTCCAAACTGCTTCTGTCCCTCTGTGCTGCCCTGGCAGTGACTCCCCAGCCTGTGGGGGAAGTCGGTGGTTTTAAACTTTGGTTTACATGTGTATCACTGGCTTTGTTTCCCAACCTTAATTACTGTGCTTGCTCCAGGAGAAACAGTGTGATGCTTGGGAGGAGAGAGATGGTATCACCCCCCTGAATATCATGTATGCTATCAGGGACAAACAAGGGTGCAATAATCATTATAAATTAGTTCATCAAGTGATGACTGCTTTTCCTATCCTTGTGAAAAATAGCCACTTGCTGCATCTAGGAGCTGTTCACTGTTATTGGTGGCTTCTTTCCCATTTTTTGCTTACAGTTTCTCATAGGATGGGAAAACTGGATTCAAGATTTTTATGGGGGTTTTTTTGTTTGTTTGTGGGGTTTTTTTTCTTTTTCTTTTTCCCTGCATGAAATTTGTAGCCCTGTTTCTTACTGTGGGTGTTGTAACTGTGGAGTTAAGATCAGAAGGATGTCAGTGTGAGATAAAGACTGTCAATTCTCACCTGGGGATTTCTGCAGAGCACTGCTGGATTTCAAGCCCTACGTGCCCCAGGTAGGGGAAGCTCACCCTGGGGAAGCTCTGGGATGTTTGGAACCTAGCCCAGGACAGGACAGAGCACCCATCAGAGCAGTGAGGACAGGTCTTGTTCACCCACCTGTGCAGGTGGAATGGGGCACAAAAGAGATTTTTGTGGCTCTCCATTGACTTTAGGGGGGCCTCAGACAAGTGGCTCATGACTTTTAGGAGGAGAGCTCTGCCCCTGACTTGTAGGTGGGTGAAACTGGGATTTAATTCTCTCTTTGACTCCATTAAATAGTTCATATGTTCTTTGAAGTGAGATTGCCTCTTGCTTGCTCTTCTGTGTTCAGGTCTAGCTGACTGCAACTTCTCTTAAAGTATGACAAAAATCAAGTTGAATTGAGATCTTATTAGAGATAACTCATATTTTGATATGGCTTCTCTGCTACTGGAAAACTAACAATGAGTAAAGGTCCTTTGCTAATAAAGCTTGGAGAATGATCTGAACCATTTTTTAAATTACAGAAAGCAGAGCCCTTGTGCATTTCTCCTCCCTGTTTACACCAGCAGGTATTTGTGTGCAGCCAGTGGGATCTGGAGCTGTGTTTTGTAATTCAAGAAATTCAGTGTCTGTGAATATCCCTGCTATTGTCTGCCATAAATACAGTGCAGGGAGAAAGAATTCCTTTCCCAGGTAAAATGCCAGTTCACTACAGGTGAACCCCGCTCCTCCTGGCTGGAACTCGCCTGTCCTGCTCAGTATCTGAATGCAGCATTTTCTTGGAACACTGATTGCACAAGAAGGTAAGAGTGACTCAAATATGAAACACCATTCTTCTCTGATAAGATCTAGAGATGAGTCGCTTTCATGTGCAAAGTAAGTATTTGGGTGGCACGTGGCACAAGCTTAAAGCAGAAACCACTTCTGTGCAATGCTTTCCACACGAAAAATTATCTCCAGTATGACAAACTGGACAGTGGCTTTTTCTGGTAATTTGCTTACTGAAATAAGATGTAGAAAGAGCACCAACAGCACATCATGCAGGAATCTGAAAAGTCACTGTACCCTCTGCAACTCATCTGATCTGAGTCCTCAGCCATTAGCCAGTTTTACTAACAGCACAACAGTGGTGGGTTTTCCCTTTTCTTTTTGTTCCTTTTAAAATAACAGCTTTAAAAGCTTTGAGCTTGGTGTCAGAAAGATGGTTATACATCCATGTAGTCTTATTCATTGATGATGTGAGGCAGAAAACATTTAACAGTTTAATTCAAAATTAATCATTGAATCAAAGGAAGATGAGTGAATGTCCCTCTTGGTTTGCAAGGAATACCTTCCTGAGAAGTATTTTATTGTTTTCTTATTTTTATTTTGGATTTTGAAAAAAATCCACAATCCTAACTTGGTATTTGAAAAGTTTTGAAACAACACATGGGAAAAGTCAGTGAGAACATTTCAAAATGTATTAATTTTTAAAAATTATTTCTGGTTTTGACCACCATGGCTGTTAATGGTTTTCAAGAGGAAACTGTTCTGTTAGGTGAGAAGTCCTTGCACTCACAACAAATTCTAATTTCCTGCAAACACATCCCTGCCACTGACAGAAATTCTTGTGCTTCCAGCCTGGAGCAGAGTTTGGCTTGGGCAGGGCAGGCAGAGCTGCAGGAGCCAGTGGGAGCTGCGAGGTCACTGCTGAGCCCTTGGTGCCTGGGAGTGATGGAGCACAGTGTGAAACCCAGAGCAGACACCTTCCTACAGCAGTGGAATTGCATCTCCTGGTTATTATCACACCTTAGGAACTGCTAGAGCCAGAGCCGTGAAGGATTCACAGGCTGGGAAAAAAAGGGAATTGTGAAATTTCATGCAGGGAGAACAAAGCCTGCTCTGCTGACGTGACTGTGGTGCTGACAGTGCTGATTATACAGTCGGGCTGTGCTTGGCATGTCCAAGAGGTGTCACATTTTCTGCTTGAATTAAAGGGATTTCAGATTTTTCTAGCAATGAGAATCAGCAGCATTGCCACCTACATGATGCACATGACACAAAACCATGTTAAAGATCATCATGCTGATCTGGGAAGGAAGAGGAGTGGACCCTTAACCTTCAGGGTCATTTGGGAAGTTCCTTATCCACATCCAGGTAATTAACTTCAGTGGTGAGCACTGAGATGCTGGAAAGAACTGATCAGCAGAGCTGGCTTGCAAGCCTGGGATGTTTCTGATGTAAGAAACAGTACATGGTCAGATGCCTGAATTATTGTCTAATTGCACACTTTGGTGCACCACAGGAATAGGTATCTAAGGATTCCAGCTGTCCCTAGGACTCTATTTTGTTTTAATTATACAACGTGGAAAGGAGATTGAACACAGCAACACAGTTCAAATAGGCCAAGATATGACTGTGCTGACTTTGCACAGGCTTTGCAAAGACTCATTGCAAGTGCAATCCAAATGTTTTAAAAGCTACTTCCCCCAGGGAATCCTCCTGTACACAGAGGGGCGAGTGCACTCCTGTCTTCCACCACAAGGTCGAAGGATGCAAAAGGCACAAAACCACGGATTGCCAGTGCCTGAGCCCTCTCATCAGAGGGGCTGCAATTCCTGCAGCCAGGAGGAGCCTGAGCAAAGGGAGCTGCAGCAGGTTCAGCCCGGGGAGGCCCCCGAAGGCTCTGGAGTGCTCTAATTAACTGGGGCATAATGAACCTTACTGCATGGGGCCCTGCTCTGGCAAATGCACCCTTTTGTTAATTTTGAGCATCCATAGTTCATGAGTTTAGATGGACTCTTTCGGTTTGGTTTGGTTTTTTAGGTCTGTGATTCCTAAGTTTCTTTTTAGGCAGTCCTGTGAAGAGCAGGGAGCTGGATGTGATGATCCTAATTAGGTCACTTCCAAACGGTGTCAGCTTCTGGAAGCAAACAAGATTATCTGAAAATTATGTTTTTTTCTTTTTCTTTCCAAGATAATCAAATTTAAATCTTGAACACCTGGACATTCCTTTAATTTCCTCATATGAAAGAAGCAGGAGATTAGAGCATCCTTTCTATAAGAGAAAGGATGGAAAGAGCTCAGCACAGCTGCTGCTAGCTGTGGCAGGTTAGTGGCTGAATTACTGCCATAATCAAAGGTACAAATCCCAACCAGTAAATCCCTGGAAATGCAAAGTGTTCTTGGAATTTCTATGCTGAGATTTTCTTGGAAGGTTGCTTCACCTGCCTGTTAGGTAAAGAATGACATTTTAAAAGAGAACATATATTCCTCTTTTATAGTCCATAATAATGTCTTTTCTTAGCTCTTTCCCTTGATTGAACTTCTAGAGCACTTCACAAAAAATCTGCCAGAAAAGAGGTTCCACTTAAGGAGAGCAGCAATCCCTGTGCTCTGACTTGCACAAAGGACAAAGCAGATTTTCTGTGTTCCTGGTGTCTTGATGAAGATGTTGCTGGCCAAAGAGTAATTTACACAAGTTACATGCAAATTTAACTATACACAACTTCAGTTGCTGCAATTGTGACTGTGATGTGTAGAAAGCAACGTCATACAATCAAAAAGTAAAATGCACATTACTGTTCCATTAGCAAGTGGAACCAATATTGTATTAAGATGGAAAACTCTGGCTGGAATGGCGCAGACAGCCCAGCACTCGGTGTGCAGGAGTGGATTCCAGCCCGGGATTCTTTGTCCGGGTGCAGCTCACCCTGCCGGGGTTGGGTGAGAGGCTGCTGCCCTCTGCAGCCTGCAGAGCTCCAGAGCTCGGCACCGTGGCACCGGCAGAACCAGGACACCTCTGTCCCATCTGCTTCTTGCTTTTAGAAGCCTCAGGTTAGAATGTATTTGTATTTGATATCCCGAAATATCTCCTTCCAAGTAGTTTTACAGGATATTTAACAAAACCAGGGAATTACAAAAGCAAACAGAAGTAACAAAAAACCCAGAGTCATCTACTTAGATCTTTTATCATCTATTCCATCAAAATAAAACAAGAAATAGTATTACCTATTAATGGTTGCTCACAAGGTCTGTAGCCCAGTATCTCATCTCTTACATGAAGATTACACCTTAAAAGCAATGACTCCTTTCCCTCACTGAGTTCAAAGTAGGCCACTCAAAGATCTGTGTGGGGGACAGGATAATGGGATTTTCTTCTGTAGCTGAAGTTGGGGCCAGAACCTGCAGTCCTCCATAATCCCTTCCTCACAGTTTAGGTACCTTTAAAGTTATTTTTGGACTTGCTCCAGGAGCCCTCTCATATGTGAATGACCCTGTTGCTGAGCCTTGAGCAGCAGCTGAGGTATCAAGACCTTACTAATTAAAATGATCCCTTCTACTTCATATGCAGTGCTCTTCTTGATGGAAAGAAAGACACACAGGAAGTCAGTCTTGTGGCTGGAACAATTCTCTGAAACTTGTCCAGCAATGTCCAAATGTTTATGAGTCTGTGTCTGAAACTATGTCAAGAGGGACTTGCAGAGAGTTAAAGGTGTGCACAAGTAGTCCAGGAGATCAGGGAGGGAATTATCCTGAAATCAGTTGTAAGCAGGATGATTGTTAAGGTACTTACTGTACTGTAGAACTTGCATAATGCTCTCCTGTCAGGCTGTGAAACCACATCTTTGTGTTGGGGTATGTCCCCTCTAATTTACAAGACAATTTTCCTCAGTTTAAAGCCATTTTCTGCTATTCAGGTTTCAGTCCCAAAAAAACTGCTGAAATTCCACCCTTTTTAATGCAGTCCTTGTTCTGCAAGCCTTGTGAAAAAGCAACCAGGTACTCTGCAGATGTTGGTAGCTGTGATCACCACGGGCGAGTGAAAACCACACTGATCCAGCTTTATTCTTCCTGGCCTGAAGAGACAAGCTCTGCCCCTGTTTACTCCTGTGGGTACCAGCTGGCTGGGCTGCTGTGTCCTTCACTTGGATGGCAGCTGTTCCAGCTGCTGAATGAGCCATCAAACATCCCTCTATTTGGTGACAGCAAAATAATTAAACCCCTGCCCCCATCAAGGACCAGAAGTTAGGCTCAGTGAAGAGCTGACCAGGCTGGGTCATTCAAAAAGTGCAGGAACTGGGAATTGTCCTGGCTATGTGTGTGAGCCTGTGCAGAAAGAAAAAAGAATAAGACAAAAGAATATGTCAAAGAAAGAGTTATTGTGCTCTAAACTCCTTGGGTTGTTCTGGTGGAATGTCCTTAAATCCTGACCCAGGAAGATGGAGATAACTCCAGCAGAGCACATCCAGGGCTAATTTGTGTGTGTTGTCAGGTGGCACTGTGGGAGATGATGACTTTGTGCCAGCACAGGGTATCTTGAGCACCAGCCGAGTGCTTCAGTTGTGAGTTTGGCTTAGTTCTGAAGTGTCTCAAGCTCTGTAATGCCATTTTTAATTTTTAAGTGCCTTTGAGTATGTTAGGCTGAAAGAGAAGATACAGAGAACTCCTTCAGCACAAAACTCTGACATGGGTCACTGTATTTTACTGGTTTCAGGAGGATTTCAGTGCTGCACTTGAGGTGCTCTATTTGCTTCTCAGATATTTTACCAGGCAAGATGCCCAGTGATTATGTACTGAAAGATCAAGAGACACACTGGTGCTCCTAACCAAGTGATTCCACTTTCAGAGCATGAGGAACTCATGCAAGTGACAGGTCAGAGAGCAGATTAATTTGAACACAGCATACTTCTCTTGAGCAGCCCTGCTTGGAGTGGAAGTGTTTCTTCTCAAAAAATAATAATTAAACAAGAGTGAGTTAGATTATGTACCTCTGAATATGCTTTGCACTGCTTTGTCTCTCATTAACTCTTGCAAAATTACTGGTCAGAGAAATATAACACATCTGCTTCATGGTGCCTCTATCAATTAGGAGCAATGACATTATGCAAGAAATTAAAAGATGATAAAACCTTTCACGGCTGAACCTAGTCTTTTTCCCTGACCCCTTTTATCCTGGCATCCATTTCACTTTATTTCTCAGAAAATGGTCAAGTCACTGACTAATTGATCAGCCAGTGGCATTGCTGTGAAATGCAGAAATTTTTCTGCAGAGCAAATGGAATATTTCTCTTGCTGTGCTGTTGGTTGAGTGCTGCTCTCAGTGGCTCATGTAAATGGGCTCAGAGTTTCCTGGAGCAGTCAGACAGACCAGTGCATTAAGAAGCTCAGAAATACTATTTTTATTTTCCTTTTTTGTCTGTCAGCTGTGGCACTTTCCCATCTGCCTTTGCAACCTGTCTCTGGACTGTTGTAACAGCATTAATCAGCATTGTTGACAAAACCCAAATGACAGAGAAAGACCCAGAGCTGCCTCATCAATGCTTTTGCAGGGGCTGATCAGTCACGTTCTGCCCCATCTGTCGGCTTCCTGCTCTGCTCTGAAACACTCCTGGGTGTTCCTGGGAGCACAGAGCCAGGGAGCTCAGGTTTGGGCTCTCAGTGTCTCCTGGGGAGGGACTGCACCAGGATCTGCTGGCAGGAGTGTCCCTGGCCTGTGCCTGGCTGTGATGTGCTTTGTGCAGAGGAATTACTGAAACTAAAGCAGCAAACACTCAAACACACAAAAAGTGTGAAAAATTCTATCCCTCCCAGCTGATCTGGAAGGATTGGTTATCAGTACCCTGTCCAGCTGGCATCCTCTGGGAATAATGTCACTTCCAGGACAAAGGCAGGAAATGTTGATTTAAGCCTCTTACTCCTGACAGAGTCACTCATCAGTTACTCACATAAAACCAAAGCTGATGCACAAGGACAATGCCAAGATGTGTTTCCACATTCCTGGGAGCCCTGTACCCTGCTCCCCTTCCTTAGCCAGCTTGGTGCTCCAGCCAGCAGTAGCACAGCCTTTCGAGCTTAAATTTATAACCAAATTTTAAAACCTTTTGCAGCATTTTTTGAGTAAAATCATTATCCTGTGACTTAGAGTCTGCAGCATCTAATGCTGCCCACCCCTTAAAGTCAAGAAGGGTTTTAAGATGTGGAGCTGCAGCATCCTAATCACTGAGGGATGGCTTGTGTCTTGAGCAGACTACACCCAAAGCAAAGCTAAAAGCAACAGGCAGTTTCTAATGATGATTTATGATACATAATATCCTTAGCCCTAATTGTGTTTACTGTAAGTGAGGCCCTTGAGGGAAAACCAATATAAGCAATATAAGTCAAGAATGGAGCCACAAGACAGGCACATTGTTTAAAATAAAATCCACTGCCTGCTAGTGAGTTTTAAATTTTTGGAAGGTGCAACAATAGTTGCAGGGTAAATATTTGCCTGTTAGGGTGATGCTGACTGCTAAAGACCTGACAATGGTGTCAGCACTGGCAGAAATGGAGCTGTCCTGGCTTGGCAGCTTCCTGGTTCCTGTGACTGGGAAACAATTGAGTTTTTTGGCCCTGGGACAATGGATTTGGAATAACTGATAATACTGCACTTTTTTGTGTTGCCATAAGAAATAGACCATAGTATCTCAAACAGTCCCTATTCCAACACCCCAAATTAAGACAGAGTCCATATTATCCCTGCAGACCATGGGCTGTAAAGCACTGGTATGGACTGGACACACACGGCAAGATGAGAAGCCCAAAAATGATACCAAGATTGCTCCAATGCAAGAGCATTTTTTTGGGCTCTGTGCAGAGAGCAGCCATGGAGTTAATTAGGGAAAAGGAGAGAGAGGAAACATCAAAGCTGTGAAGCTGTTTTGTCCAAGGGCCATTGCTTCTGTGCTTTTTCCTCTGACACTTTTCCTCTCTGTGCCAAGCAATTGGCTGACCCCAGATTTTGTGCTTGAGAGATGTCTTTAAACAGTGTTTAGAGAGCTGAGAAATGTGTGCAGCTTGAGAAGATGGAAAAACTGCACCAGGCTGTGGCCTGGGATAGGAGGAGAGGGAGTCCTGTGGGTTCAGCAGGCTGCTGCTCAGATCCTCCTCCTGAGCTCCCCTGAGATGCTCTGAAAAGCTGGGATGCAGCCTGCTTACCTTCACCAAATTAAGGAAAATTCAGAGAGTGAAGGCTGCAAGCCATGAGCAGAGAGTGACTCCTAGTTTGAAAAACCAGGGGTTGCTGGGGTATTTGAACCTCAATAAGATTAAATCTCTTTATTCTCAAGTCTGTTTTACCAGCACATTTTCCTTTGTTATGAAAGTACCTGAGTACATCATGAGGAACTTGAAAAGATGAATAATACCTGGTTTGGTTTGGTTTGGTTTGGTTTGGTTTGGTTTGGTTTGGTTTGGTTTGGTTTTGTTGGGGATTTTTTGTTTTGTTTGAGTTTTTGTTGTTGTTGTTGTTGTTTGATTTTTGTTTTTGTTTGTTTGTTTCTTTTCTTTTTCACATGCATAGATTGTGAATGTCTCAGACAAAAGGGAGATCTAGGACTCACCAATTTTTTCAAAAGAAAAGCAAGTCCCCCCTGAACAATTGGGTACCTGCTGGCAACACAATGGTGAGGCTGCAAGGCTGCTTCTTCGATTGCCTGGCTGAAGTGAAAAATTGAAAGCAATTTCACTCTGAATCAGCTCAAAACAAAACATGGATTTAATTGGAAAATGCAGGTTGCACTAAATGGAACATTGTATTTGGTATAAAGCATCTCTGCCATGATGCAGCATTTAAGACATTTGCAATAATAATAATAATAATAATAATAATAATAATAATAATAATAAAACAACAACAACAACAACAACTGTCTAAACCTATTACTGAGGTGGTATTTCCAGAGGCTGTAGTGTGATAGCATTGGTGGAGTTGCAGCAGATTTAGCATCAGAATGGGGAATCACCTCATTGCTCACACAATTAATTTAGTGAGTCCTTCTTTCCAGGTCATCCAGGAGATTTTATTCCTCTCATGTCCACAGAAACATTTATGTGTCTAGGTTAAGTATTGCACCACATACAAAAATATATATGATTAATAAAATCAACCTTTATACAGCAAATTCTGGTGCATCGGTCTGGAATTTGAGAGTGCAGGTGGAGGAATAATGGAAAAGCATAATGTTACAGGAGATAATTGTAAAAAGAAGCAAAGAGCAGTGCTGCAATACTTGTTGTCACCTGGATACAGCTTATACCTGGAAAAACCCTAAAGAACAGGAGCCCTCTTCTTTCTTTAGTGTTTATGATCTGGGGTGTTGATTCATGTTTATTCCTATTTACTCCTCTTTACTTCAGCAGAAACTGGAGGTAGTCATGGCATCATCTGAATGTTTAATTGAACCAAATACTGAATCAATGTCATCCTGAAAAAATCAGAGCTGCTAAGGGCTTCTGCCTCGTGTGTGCTCTGTTTTCCCAAAGGTTAAAGGATGTGAGACACATCCCAAAGCTGTCACGAACCCATAAAAAACTGAGCATGTATTGGGGTTATTCTTCTTAAACAACACTGTACAGGAGTGACTTTCTACAGGCTGACTGTGAAATCTTTTCTAGGGTCAAAAGATAATTAGAGATCAGCAGAGAGGAAATAAACACACACAGAGCTCTGCAGCTGCAAATCTGGAGAGAAGGATGAGGTGCAAACTGACCTGATGAAGTAGTAGGAAGTGTTATATTGATTTCTTCTTAAAGATATAGTTTAATTCAAACAATGTCTCTGGGAATGTTAGTATTTTCCAATGACTTGTTTCATCTTGAGGAAATATAGCTGATGGAAAGAGAGTAGGTATAAAAAATTCCCTGATCAGACCACTCTTATTTTGGCTTTCTCCTTATCAGCTGCCACGGTGTTGGCATAAAATAATTTTTAATATTCCCTAAAAAACCAACCAAGGTGTGACATTTCTGCACCACTGCAGCTCATCGTAAGCAGAAGGACTTTAAGCTGCCATCTTTGTACAAACACCTCTCTGATGTTTCCAGTCTTCCCCTGCTTCATACTCTAGTGTGATGCAAATATAAAATCCTTCTGTCCTTGCATTTACCATACAAAGAGGAATTCATTTTTTTAGTGTTGCCTCAAAATTTTCTGGAAACAACAAGAAATTGTTGGGCTGCATTAAATTCTTTGGTTGTTTTTGTTTTGGTTTTTTTCCAAGAATATAGAGCCAGTGTTTGACTCTGCTGAAATGACTGATGAAATCAAACACCTGGAACTGTCAGTTTAAAGAGTTAAAAAAAACCCCAAACTGTGATGCCTGCCCCTGCATGGCCAGTTCCCACTGCCAAAGGATCCCAGCCTGTCACTACAGAGAGAATATTTGTGAACAATTTCTCCATGCTGTGAGAACAGCCTTCAGTTGAAAGGAAGGAAAGGCTAAAACTAAAAGCAGATGTCGTGAGCCCTCCTGCTCTCATCCTCCTTTTGCTCCTGCCCTTTCCCCGCCCTGAGGGCAGGAGGAGGGAGAACTGAAGGCTCAATCTGCCTCCACAAGAGAAACCTGAACTGTGGAAGAAGCAATTTTCTTAAACACTTCTCTCCCAAAACAGGCAGAGGCAGGAAGCAGTGAAGGGGATGGCAGAAAGGTAGCTGAGTATTTCCTGTTTGCTTTATCTGAAACAAAAGGGCTGGGAAGCATTTCCTCTTGGTGATGGGAGCAGGGTCAGTGTGGGAAATGTGTGTGTGACATCTCCAGAGCCATGGCCAGCCCCAGCTGAGGATAACTCACCACCCTCCGTGCTGCAGAACGTTCTGGAGGCTCACTGCTGCCCAAACAAGATCACAGGGACGCAGAGGGATGGAGGGAGCACCGACCTTTGCAGACAGCACTGCCGGCACTGAGGGGTTCCTGCAGGAGTGCAGCACCCTTGCTCCAGATCCTGCCCCCAGAATGGCTGCAGGGAGCCTCAATACTCATCCATCGAACGGACATGGTGCTGCCTGGAGATTTTAAATCTTATTTACTTGTTGACTTAATACATTTACTCCCTTACTCCATCAAATTTGTACAGAGGATTTGACCTGTCCTTGACTCCCTCCACACACACACATTTTTGAGCAGTTTTTTTCTGATACTGAGCTCCTGATAAAGATTCAAATTTAGATGAACCATTTCTATTCATTTTCTTAATTGTCAGGTTTTTTGTCAGCGTTTTGTCTTTCCTTGCACATAGACTTGCATCAAGGGTTGTTTATGTTTGCCTGTACCACATGTGAATGTTTCTGTCAATAAAAAATACAGAGTGAGCAACATCTCTACCCACTCTGTGCAGTTTCTGTGCGTTCAACTAAATGTTGATTTACAGGATTAAATGGATTGTTGTATTGGCACCCTCTTTATATGTTTGGAGGCATTTCCTCTGAGGTGGAATGCAGCAGCAGTTTAAATGCAGCTCTGTAAGAGAATGAGTGAAAATATTCCCATACATTTTCCACCCCAATACACTAATGACTACTTTCTTACCACTCATCTGATCTAGAAAAGTACTCTCTGAGAATGTTACAATCATATTTAAACATGTTTACCTTTATCAGCTCATCCTATCCATCAGTTTGTAAGATGCCATCAGTTGTGGGTGTCCTGGACTTCACCCAAAGGACTGTACAATTGTCATTATTGTACAGACCTTTGAAATAAAGCACAGCTACATTTTCTCCTAATCTCTATTCAAGTTGTGCAGTAGAGAAATATGAAGTGCCATAAAAAGAACCTGCGAACATCATGGAAAGCATAAACAACCTTCTTTCTTAAGGACAAGCTGCAGTTAAAAAAACAACAGCCCCACTGTTTATTGGGTGGCTTTAACAAGCCAGATCAATCCTGTTGCTCTGTAAAGAGAGATTTTATCTTTGCATACATCATTCCCCTTTTCCTGCCAACCAGAATTCTCACTAAATCTCTTTCAAACCAATTTTGATTTCTGTTGTTTAGATATGAGTATTCATGGTGCATCATAATCTGAGTATCAAATGCAGGGTGTAAAACCCTGGGTCCAAAGGAAGGCTGTGCTAATGAGCTCTCTCAGTTCAGCTTCTGTCCATGGGGATGTAAGAGAAATTCCAGGGCAGGAAGCACTTTTCATTTGCTTCATTTGCTTCAGTTAGAGCAAAATAATTTCCTAGGGACTGTTCTCTGCAAAGCAAGATGTCATAAACCTCAGCACTTCACTGAAGTTGTGGAGGGAGCGGGGTTTAGTCTGTTCTTCTGTCTGAATTAATCTGAGTCTACCTCTGGAATGCGAATCTCTTGGGGATCTGTGTGGTCCTCAGCCCTGAAGCTCTCAGACAATGCAGTTCTTTTTGATAAGAACAGTCCAAGGTTTATTAATCCAATGGTGAAGGAATTACAGGATCACCTACTGATGAGAGGAATCTTCTGGATGGAAAGAGTCCAGAACTCAAGCCCTCCCCCCAGATGATTTGTACATTTGGGCCAACAGAGACCAGCTGAGAGACTCCAGCAGTCTTCTCTTCCCTAGGAACTGCCCTTGCTGGTTCCCACATACATTGGGATGGATCAGGACACTAAAAATGGGAAAAAGCACCAATCCCCCTCTGGCTATTGCTCTGCAGAAAGGAATGGGGTAAATATTTAGCTCCAGAAGGGAGGGAGAATTGGGAATGCAAATCAGAGGAGGAGGAGCATATGGCTGAAAGTTCATCAGTTCTTTTCAAAAGATAACTTCAGACACTCTTTTCTGACTATTTGCCAGTCTTATTTCTCATATTCCATCAGCCCCATGTGTACTCCATGGAGTTCTAGAACAAATGGTGTGTCCCACTGCCTGGCTGAACCCAGCCCATGTCTGTGCTCACGTGCACCCACTGCACAGTTCCTCTGCATGTGAGGGGCCTACATCTGTCCACCGCCTTCCAAGAAAGAATTGTCCTTATTTCAACATCGTATAAGTTTCCATTTCATTTAATTCTAAGAAAAAATTCCACCAACATGAAGGATATAAAGAAAAGGCTTTGTCAAAGCCAATTTATCTCAAGGCAATCTGCCCCTTTTATGGCTTCAGTGTGCCTCTAATGGAACAGGGCAGAGAACCCTGCCTCCCCATCTCTTCTCCTGGCTGTTTGGTGTGAGAAGCCTCTACAGGTCTCCAGCACAGCCTGACTGCACTTTCTGAGACTCTACAGACTCGTAGCTAAAAAAAGAATTGATTAGGACAATGAATGCTAAGACTGATCATTAAATATTTAAACCTGGTAGGCTTTCAAGAGTGGCAGGCTTGCCAGCCTGTGAAAACACCCTTGTTTTGCCAGATCTAACTTGCTGTTGTCAATTTTCAGAAGGCTTGAGGTAATGTGTATATGAGACTTAATATCCAGAGTTTTTTAAGGGAAAAAGAAGGCAGAGACTGTGCCTTTAATTGTGACTTGTAGATTGAAACAAGTAACCATACATTAAAAAATGTAGCTGGGAGAACGCATTTCTCCTTCCCTGGTGTGGGAGTGAAAATGCTGATGGGATCATTGCCCAAAATTAAACAAACACAAATATTCTAACCCATATATCACATTGATCACTAACACAGGAAACAGCATCTTGTTACATGGACTGTGACTGTGGTTTCTGCTCCAAACTTCTGGAAACAGGAGAGCACAGAATCTTCTGGATGCTGGGACATTGGAGCCTGGTACTGCTCTCTCCCCATCGTATTATTTTCCATCTCTGTTTTCATTCACTTGATAGTTCTAGCACCATGGGAATTTTTATCTTCTCAGGAAAAAAAAAAAAATCCAATTTTTGATAATTTTTTTCTTGATGTGTAGCGCATTACATTTTCAAGTGTTTTGGAACAATCTATTTTTCCAGTCAATTCCTGTTGCTAATGTGAGCCAGTCTTTCACCAAAAGGGAGGGAAAGATATTTGTATCAGTTTGATCACAGCTATGACAGAATGTCAATTGATAATGAACAGAGCTCTTTGCAGGAGACACAGTTCAAGTGCAGATATGACCTCTGTGTGCAATTTGGGATCTAAACAGAATAGACAGGCTGGGAAAAGAGGAGAACAGTGCATAATCTGAGGATGGACAGGTAGTGAGGGAAGAAGAAGTGTGGAAATTGCCCCAGGTAACTCCCCCAGGCGGTTGCCATCTCTCAAGGCAGGTCACAACAACAACCCAACCCAGTGTGGGAGAGGATTGTTTTGTAGGTTCTTTTTCACCACAAAGATTTTCCTGTATGTTCATTTGGACAGAGCATAGCTGCTTCTTTTCTTTTCTTTTCTTTTCTTTTCTTTTCTTTTCTTTTCTTTTCTTTTCTTTTCTTTTCTTTTCTTTTCTTTTCTTTTCTTTCTTCTCTTCCTTTCCTTTCCTTTCCTTTCCTTTCCTTTCCTTTCCTTTCCTTTCCTTTCCTTTCCTTTCCTTTCCTTTCCTTTCCTTTCCTTTCCTTTCCTTTCCTCTTTCTTTTTTCTTTTTCCTTCTCTTCTCTTTATCAGCATGTCATCATCACAAATTATGTGATCATTATAATCATTCTTCATCATTGTGAATTATGAATATTATCATCCAGTGTGTGGTAAAACAAATGTACTGAAATGACTGCAGATAACAACATGATATATATGTGCAATTTTGTCAGAGTGGCTCAGCAGTCTGACTTGCTGCCATCTTTGGATCATGACAACTGTCAGAACTAGTTAAATATGAGTCAGTTTGATCTTTGCTTCAGTTCAAATTTGTAAACTCGTATGGAGGCCATAGCAATGCATTTGTTGAGCAGCTGCTTTTTTATTTTGTATTCCAAAAAGCAGCTGCCTGATTCAGTGCTGTGCACAGTGAGTACACTCAGAAGGTTCTCCCCTCCTCGGTGCTTGTGGTTGCTTTGTGCCTCGCACTGCACTTGTAGATTAACCCCTTGGTAACACTCTCTGCTGGAAAGGGAACTTCAGCTGTGCTGCTGCATCTCTCTTCAAATGCTAATGCCTTTGCCTATCAGCTCCTGCCGGCCCTCCAGCATGCAGAATGCAAACCCTCGGGTCTCGGGGAAGAATGGAAAGCAAGCGGCTTGGCATCTGGTGCTGAGTTCACGGCAAACAGGTCCGAGGGTGGGGGCAGTGCTGAGTTGGCCAGGGCTGACTGGAAGCGCAGGAGAAGCTTTCGGGAAGGGCAGAGGCTGAGGGATGTCAGTCTCCACAGGGCAAGCAGAGTGGCCAGTGAGGCAGCTGATGATAACCACCGAGAGTAAGGGTGGAAGATGGCAGCTGAAGAGCAGGGAGCAGGGGACAATATTTTATTTGTGTCAGGCAGTCAATATTAACAAAATAAAAAGCAAATGAGAGAAACAGTTCTTCTTTAAGGCCGTGGTTTTCTACTAGAATAGGTTTGGGTTATTTTAAGGAAGCGTTTTTCATGAGAAGTAAAACCACCAAAAAGGCAAGACATAGTCTTAAAACATCCCAATTTCCCTGGAGCTCACCTTGCTGAAAAGCTCAGATTTTCTGTGTTTCTACTTCAGCACAATCTATAGATGTTATTTTTCCTGAAGTAAAAAACTTATCCTTTTGACTGTGAAGACAAATGATCTGAAAAATCAGATTTGAGAGCTGAATATTAGGTGACTGTACCAGGACCAACAGAGAGAGAGCCTGACTGACCTTAAAATCTGTGGTAGCTGTGTGGCTTCTGGCTGATTTGAAGCATCAAAAGATTCCTCCGCTCATGATAAACATAATTCTTCTTTAGAAGTAGTGGAACCTGAAAAAAAGGTAGCAAAGAGAAAAAATAATCTGCAACAAGTGGGTGGGTTGTGCCACCTGTCAACCTGCTTACTGATGACTTCTGCACTGGTATGGAGTTCCTTGTTTCCTGATAAAAAACCTGGAACTGTTTTGCTGTAAGAAAGGGAAAAAGCAACATAAGAAGATATCCCTGCTCAAGGCAAGTTTGTGCCAGTTGTCACTGTTTCACTAGCCAAATGAAATAGCCAGCTGGCCAGATTAGGAGTTAAGCAATACCTGTTTGGTAGGGCTTTGCTACACCTTCCAGGATGACAAAATGGGAAGTGATTACAACCTGGAGATGACCTACTCCTTGTCCATGACATTGTGTTCCAGTCTTGGTTGTGGGGCTCAGGAACTAATTTCTTACCCTATTATTAGGAGTGCTCTGGATTTGATAACTAAGTGTGGGGGCTAAATCCTCCCCTGAGGGAAAGGTGGAAAGATGTTTGTTAAATTCTTTTTGAGAAGGTTGTGTCAGTGCTACATTTAGTACACTGTGTTATTGACGACTATATGGCAATTTGGGTCTTTGTTTTTATTATTTCAAACCTCTGTAAACTATTTGCAAGGTTATTTGTACATTTTGTTAATGTGAACTGAATTTTAACCCTAACCACAGAGGAAGATTTGTTTCTTTATGAGCATTTTTTCCCTGGGTCTTGCTGCTATGATTTATCTGAGAAGAGCAAAGACATCCTCAGTTCCTACGCTTTGCAAACTGAACAGAGCTCATCTGAAGCATGATTCAGAATTACAGATGATTAAGATAGTGAGAGCACACAATAACTTGTCAGATGCCTGTTAGGAAAAAATGGATCTGGTAAAATAGAATGAGTGTATCCCATTATGTAGTAAACAGCCTAAGGGAAAGGCAGATCCCACTCTTGGGGCTGGCACAATGTGGGTTCCAGCCAGCCTTGGGACTGGACATGAGAATATGAAGTGCAATAGAGCACTTCTCATGCTCTGGAGAAGTCCAGAGCAATCTGGACTGAAGCATACTTAATATGCCACATATTGAAGGAGTTAAGGGTACTTTTCCTCCTATTATTCTCTATTACAATCTTATTGCTCTAATATTTAAGAGCCTGTTCCTAATTTCCAGGCACAGTCCATTCATGTCCAGCCTACACCCTCTGTGCTTGTGCCAACCATATCTCTTAGATTAAATAGTTCTGAAGCCCAACGGGAAATCAGGATTGCCTTTGTGATGTGTGGAGCAATCCTAGACCAATTCATGCCTTTTTAAGAGAGATGGGCAATATTTGCCCTATGTTGACAAGCAGCACCCATCTAATTATTTAAGAGTTGTTCAAACCTCCTCATCCTTGCAGCAGCACAGGGACATGTATCACCCACCATTACTAATGAATCACATTACCTGATACATCTTCCCCCTACACACTCATTTCCTCGACTCAAATTGTGTAAGTAATTGCACTTTGAATACTTTAAATGAATGAAAAGGGGTATAATGATCCTATGCTATCAAGAAATCCTTCTGGTTTTTTTTTTTTTTTTCCTTTCCCTGTCAGGACAGTTGAGGGAAGTGCTCAGTCCCTGCAACAGCCCAGAGCTGTGTCTGAGTAAGCAGGGGATCATCCAGCAGGAAAGAGAGAGTCAGGTGAGTCCTGCAGCTCTGGACCTCCTCCTCCTGCCCTCCTCCCAGTGTGAGGTGCTCCTTGCTGGCCCAGCCCAGCAGCACTGGCTTTAGGGAAGATTCCCAGCCCCGCCTGCATCCTGGGAAGGAGCTGCCCTGCTGTCGGCCCCCCAACACCAGGGACAGAAGGAGCAAGGTAGGCACGTGGGCTGGAAATTATTAACTAATGGTCAGTAATTGTGCTGAGAGAAAGGAGAAGGGGAGGGAAACAAGCTGGAGTTTGGGGGAAGCTGGAACCTCTCCTGTCTCCAGCAGTTGTTGAAAAAAAGAGGCAGGCAAAATCCCATTTCCTAGCTGTGGTAGCTGGGAGTACAAACGCACTGACACCCACAGGAGGGTCCCTCAAACACCCCTCTGTTGTTGGAAACCAGCCGGAGGCTGTGGGCATCCATTGCCATGGAACTCCCATGGGCTCTTTGTCTCTGCCTGGGAAGCAGAGGGAGAGAGGGAAGAAAGAGGGATGACTCAGGAGTGCTGAACCTTCGAGGAAAGCACAGCTGTAATCCCAGATTGTGTGGCTGGGGGGGCTGCTCTGAACAGTGCTTGCTCATGCAGTGCATTCATCCTCCTCCACCTTGTAAAAAGCAGTTTTGACACACAAAACAAAGGAGAAAAGATTTCCAGGAATAAATATTTAATTGTAGCATTAATTAATATTTTAAGCAAAAGAAGTCATCAGTCCTGTAACTGTATCTTAGAAAGAGGTGAGATCTTGTGTGGAACAGAATGGGATGGGGAGGTAAAGTACTCTGGAAGACAACCACGTGGTTGACATAGGAAGCTGGTTGCTGTATATGGTGAGGCCTCTTCTAGATCAAACTATCTAGTTTGTCTATCTAGATCTATCTAGTTCTGTCTAGATCAAACACACTCTGTTATGGGTCTTCTGTTTGCTTTTCCTCATGGAAAAAAAAAAAAATTAAATGCCCTGATAAGATTTGTGTGTGGCAGTTTTATCACAAATTGCCCAGTGCTGTTTCTTGTGTGATTATGGCCAGCCAAAAGAGTGTATATTTCTGTCTCCTGAGTCTTACCTTTGTAACGATATGAGGGCATGCTTTGTCTGGTATCTACAAGTGGAAAAGAACTAGAATGGATGCACTTTCTAAGCTCTCTTTGTAAAACCATCTTTTAAAGTACTGTGGGTTATTATCAGCCAGGGAAATAATGCACAAATGGAAGCATTGCTGAAAGCGGGTGCTGGATGAAGACAGCACACTTTGTCCCAAGGTCTCTCAGGGATTTTTGTGCTCCCAGTAAAGTCCGTGACCATTAACTGGGAGCCTGTTGTCACTGCTGCCCTGGACTGTGCCATCAGCTGTCGTGCTGCAGGCCCTGTGTGACAGCTGTGCTCATGCAGGAGATGCCCAGCACACCCAAATGACGGTAGTTCAGAGCACACCGTGCGCTGTCTCGGCAGCGCACACCGCAGCCCCGTTCCTCGTCCCCACCGCACCGTTCGGGAGGATTCACCAGGATTATCCATCCGGAACTCCGCTGGTTCCATTGAGCTCTCCGGCCATGCCATCCTTCCCACAACACCGTTTCCCCTCGGCTGCTGTGGTTTTACTGTCGGGCCGGCGTTCTGGGCCCGCAGCATCCCGGACAAGTTGCGGCGCTGTTGTCCGGGCCAGGTGCCGCCGGGCGGAGCGGGGCGGAGCGGGGCGGAGCGGGGCTCCCGGCCCGGCCCTCCCTTCCCGGCACAGCGACGGGGCCAGCCCGACAGCAGCCCGGGCAGCGGGGCCGCCGCCAGCCCGTCCTGCCCTGCCCTGCCCTGCCCTGCCCAGGTGAGCGGGGTCTCTCCGAGGGGCGAGGAGGGAGCATCCCTTGGGGGCTGGGGGGCCGGGCCGGGGGAGCGGGCTCGGAGAGCCCCCGGGAGGTGTCGGTGCCGCCTTCTCCTCCTCCGGGGCGGTGGATTGATTTCGCCTCAGAGATCAGGGCCAGTTTCTTTTGTTTTGGTTTGTTTGTTTTTTTGCGTTTTTTAACGCTTTCGTCTTCTTGTTGCGCTTTGGAACCGGGGGTGTAACATTGTTACTCGGAGAATGGCTCGTTTTAGAAATGACGAGCGAGACAAAGAGCGCTGAACAAGAGATTTCGAGCCATAGGAAGAGAAAGGACTCGGCGCTGGCTGCTCAGAGGGGCACTGCAGAACTCGGAGCCTCGTTAAAGACTGTTGCTGTAGCGTGAACTGCCCGCTCTTACAGTCAGCGCTTCTGTTCAGGAGAACGGGGAAATCAAAAAAATCGGGGAAGCAACCCTTTTGTCGTGCTCCCTTGGCATGCTGGATGTGTGTGCGTGTCACTTCTTGCTCTTGTAAAGAAGCCTGCGAGGCTGACTTTGGATCTGTGCCTCTGATTTTGGCTTTCAAGGAGGGGATTTGGAGCTCTTTTCTGATGCTGTTTTTGCTGGCCCTGTCGAGCTACTTCTGAGAAATGTTTGCAAAACCTTTTGTGCTGCTAGATTTGATTTCTTAGAGAGTCTCAGAAAACTTTCAGGCTGCTTTGACGTGTCTCTCCTAGTCGTAATTTCTGTGAGGTTGAAAGGGGTTTTTTGACTGCTGTTCTTAACCTTTACTTTCTGACTATTATCTTATGTTTGGCAAACATAATTTCTTTCCTTCTGTTGATTATTAATAGTGGACAATAGCAAGGCCTGTTAATGTAGCTCCAGAAGGCTTGGGCTTTCACAAATACATCTTAGTATGTCATTAATTCTAGAGGTTTAACTAACATACAGCAAAAAAGTTTAAAAAAGCCCCAACTCATATGAAGGCTTTGGGTGTTTACAGGAAAAAAAGTTGTGTGTGCCAAAGAAACCGTAGGAAAGATGAGCCTGTTCTCTGACAATGGGTTTATTTTCACACCCTACGTGGGGGTGTAAAGGAGAGACAACACGTTTTTTCCAAGTGGCCCTTTGCAGGGGCAGAGCTGAGGCAGGAGCTCGTCCCACGGCCCGTGTGTGCTGTGACACCCGTGTGTGCTGTGACCCCCACGTGTGCTGTGACCCCCGTGTGTGCTGTGACACCGTGTGTGCTGTGACCCCCACGTGCTTGTGCTGTGACTCCGTGTGTGCTGTGACACCGTGTGTGCTGTGACCCCCACGTGCTTGTGCTGTGACTCCGTGTGTGCTGTGACACCGTGTGTGCTGTGACCCCCACGTGCTTGTGCTGTGACTCCGTGTGTGCTGTGACACCGTGTGTGCTGTGACCCCCACGTGCTTGTGCTGTGACTCCGTGTGTGCTGTGACACCGTGTGTGCTGTGACCCCCACGTGCTTGTGCTGTGACTCCGTGTGTGCTGTGACACCGTGTGTGCTGTGACCCCCACGTGCTTGTGCTGTGACTCCGTGTGTGCTGTGACACCGTGTGTGCTGTGACCCCCACGTGCTTGTGCTGTGACTCCGTGTGTGCTGTGACACCGTGTGTGCTGTGACCCCCACGTGCTCTGTGACCCCCACGTGTTTGTGCTGTGACCCCCGTGTGTGCTGTCACACCCGTGTGTGCTGTGAACACGTTTTTTCCAAGTGGCACTTTGCAGGGACAGAGCTGAGGCAGGAGCTCGTCCCACGGCCCCGTGTGTGCTGTGACACCCGTGTGTGCTGTGACACCGTGTGTGCTGTGACCCCCGTGTGTGCTGTGACACCCGTGTGTGCTGTGACACCGTGTGTGCTGTGACCCCCGTGTGTGCTGTGACACCGTGTGTGCTGTGACACCCGTGTGTGCTGTGACACCGTGTGTGCTGTGACCCCCGTGTGTGCTGTGACACCGTGTGTGCTGTGACACCCGTGTGTGCTGTGACCCAGTGCATGGCTGTGCTGCTGCCCTGTCCCCCCCTGTCCTGAGCACGTGTTGGTGGCTGCAGCTACCCTTCAATACCCTGAGCTTCTGCCTCTCTGCTGTGCCCAGGGTTGTAAATATTTTGACCAGCACCATCCTTTCCTTTACTTACATGCATGTAAGCTCAGAAATGCTTATCTGCAAGTAATTTAAATTAGCCAGATAAGGCCAGCTGCCTTCTGTCGTCTCTTACCACTGTGGCTTTCTGGGTAGTGCTGTCTTTAGGGTGAATCCAGGTTTTATATTCAGCTGTAGTATGAAACCCACCATGAACATGAAGGTATCTGCTTCAGTAGAGCTCTCTTACAACAAACTGCCAAACCCTGTTCGTGCACCACACCAAATGTGGTTCCTGGGAGGAAATGTGGTGTGTGGGGTTCTTTCTAGGTAATAGGACCAGCAGGCTGTGCCAACTTTGTTCTTGGTGTCAAGCCTGACAGTGACAGAAGTAAATAAATCCTTTCCCTGCTTCCATTTCACGCTGAGTGGGCTGTGGGGTGCAGAAGGACTTGGGGTCTCTTTTATCATGGCTGGGGTGTCTTCAGGGTGAAAGCTGAAGTTGTTTATTGCATCTTTTTGTCTCAAATTTCTGTAAGGAACCATTTTTTAATCACTTGGCATGGAGTAGAGTTCGCAGGGATTGATAGTAACTGCTTGAAACTTGGGAAAAGACTGATGGTGATCAGCATTAGCAAAATTTATTGATACTGTAACTGTTCAAGTCTAGGTTGACAAATATTCTGGATGTTGATGGTGAGAGTTGTTGGTTAATCTGCCCCTCATCTGGAAGGTTTCTGGCAGAGACTAAGGAGAAGAATTCAGCTTGCAAAGTGTAAGCCCCATCAACATCAAGGAGAAGGATGAGTGAGGATCACATCCCTTCTCTGGGGTGGCAGCTGCCATCTCCTGTGGGCCAGTAGGCTGGGAACAGCACTGTGCACAGCAGAGGGGTGGCAGTCTTTGAAGAGGACAAAAAAAAAAAAAAAAAAGAAAAAGGAATGAAATGTTTGTTTTTCTTTCTGCACAACAGTTTTAAAAACTCAAATCCTGCTTTTTGCAACAGGTTGATATGGAAAACCAAACAAAAACCCCAGCTGAAACACTGTAAAGAAAGGAGAGATGCAGAGAGGTGATTTGGGTTTGCATGATGCATCAGTCCCCAGCACTGTCCAGATAAAATGAAAACTAGAAAGCGTTCATACTGCTTTGCCTTTTCTCTCCAAGCAGGGCAGAGACAATTGTTTTGCTTCCTTCTCTCACTGTGTCTTTTCCTCGTTTCTGAGGCAACTCCCATGAGGGATCAGTGATCTTTATTTCCTCCTCTCCCGCACTGATTGCGGCTCCTTTCCGCTGCGGGGGCTGCGGGGGCTCCTGAGCGCGGCTGGAGCGGCCGCGCCCCTGCCCCCGGCACCGCCGCTGCTGCTCCGAGCCTCCCTCGGCTGCCAGGCCGCTCCCGGGGTCTGTGTGAGCTCCCGGGGCCTGTGAGAGCTCCCAGGGTCTGTCCGAGCCACCCTCGGCTGCCAGGCCGCTCCCGGGGTCTGTGTGAGCTCCCGGGGCCTGTGAGAGCTCCCAGGGTCTGTCCGAGCCACCCTCGGCTGCCAGGCCGCTCCCGGGGTCTGTGTGAGCTCCCGGGGCCTGTGAGAGCTCCCAGGGTCTGTCCGAGCCACCCTCGGCTGCCAGGCCGCTCCCGGGGTCTGTGTGAGCTCCCGGGGCCTGTGAGAGCTCCCAGGGTCTGTCCGAGCCACCCTCGGCTGCCAGGCCGCTCCCGGGGTCTGTGTGAACTCCCGGGGTCTGTGTTATCTCCCGGGGTCTGTGTGAGCACCCTCAGCTGCCAGGCAGCTCCCAGGGTCTGTCAGAGCCAACCTTGGCTGGCCAGGCAGCTCCCAGGGTCTGTCCGAGCCACCTTCAGTCGGCCAGGCAGCTCTCAGGGTCTGTGTGAGCCACCCTCAGCCAGCCAGGCCGCGCTCCTGAGCCAGGCTCAGCTGCCAGGCAGCTCCCAGGGTCTGTCTGAACTCCCAGGGTCTGTCCGAGCCACCCTCAGCCGCCAGGCCACACTCCCCGTTCTGTCCGAGCCACCCTCAGCTGCCAGGCCGCGCTCCCGGGGTCTGTCTGCGTGCCTGCTCTCCTTCTCTCGCCGTGTGTGGCCGTGGCTGGCGTGCTGGAGCCCACGCTGGCAGGCAGAGCCCGGCGAGCGGGGCGAGCAGCCGGCGCTGTGCCACAGCTCCGCAGCGCTCCCCGCAGCCTTCCCTTCCCGAGAATAAACAGAACAAACAGCCTCCTGGCGCTTGTAAACAAGCAGAGCGGGATCATTTTCTGCCGAGATCCCCATAGCTAGTGGCTGAGAAAAAGGCTAAGGTACAGAAGATGCGGAGATGGGATCCCCTCTGACAGGAGGTGACACCTCGGAGCATCGTCAGCGCCTCGATGGCAGCTGGGAAAGGAACCAAACTGATGCTTTCTTTGTCTCTGCATTGTGCAGGAAGACACTCGGCTTTCGTTTCTGTCATTTTTGGGGCACGTGGAGCACACTAAAGTGGTGTGTTTGCCCCCCCTGAGGGAAGCTGTGAAACACCATGTGAGTCAGATCGCATCTGCCCAGGCTTGGCTGTGGTGCCTCGGGGTAGGTGGGCGTGGGTGCTGCCCGGGAGCCCGAGCTCACTCTAATGGACGGGCTTCAGCAGCCTGGAAACCCCTCCTGCTTCCTGAAATCAGCTTCATCCGTGTGGTTCCTCCGATACTACAATCCTACTGATGGATTCCAGAGCTTTGCTGGTTCTTTATTTGCCATTGGTTTGAACATCAGCTTTTTTTTTCTCTGGGTCGATTTAAAATATAGATAGATAAATACATGTATAACAAAGTAACCTATCCAATCTTTAAAAAATAACGATTGTCTTGGGCATAATGACACTCACGTTGAGGTTCTTGCATTATTAATGCAATTTGGAAACTGAATAGAAGTCTAAAGAAAATGAACATTAAATTTTTGACCCATGGTGTGTTAGGCTCTGCTCACCTTGAATTGTGTATTTCTGCAGGGAGGAGTTGGTGATAGGGTCAAGGTCTCAACAGATGTTTAAATAGGGCTGTTTCAAGGACAGCAATTATGAATTTGGCTTTTGGGTGCTTGCCCAGCTGTTTGGGCAATAACTGGTGGCCTGTGACCACACTTCTTGCCCAGCACTGGGATCTGGGAAGGTAAACCTGGGCTTGAGCTGCAGCCTCCCAGTGATCAGACAGCAGAGGGGTGAAGGCACAGAGAGAACAAAACAACCTGCAGTTAAATCCCCGGGGGGTTGTGAACAGCAAGGGAGGGCTCTGTTACCTTTCTCTGGAAAAAGGAAGCAGGCCTGTGTGCACCATGTGTTCCTTACCCCGGTGGCTCCATGCCTGATCTGATCACAGAGCGCTTTGTGCAGGACCAAGGAAAACAGGGAGCCTTGACCTGGTGGTTTCTCTGGGATATTAAACCTTGCTGGTCCTTTGCCATGCCTCATAAGCAGCACATGACTGGGGAAGTGACAGAGCATTAAGAGTTAAGGCTGGTCCCGAGGAGGGAAGCAAAGTGTGTGCTGGTATTATCCAGGGGCAGCTTGTGTGCCAAAATGCTGGGGACTGCCCGGGAGCTGGAAGCCAGGCTGGATGGAGCACTGATGGTGCTGCAGCCAGGAGGTTCCAGAGGAGCATGGCCAGCGTGGGGAGAGCTCCCACAGCACACTGACAGAGCCTCA
Organism: Onychostruthus taczanowskii; assembly: GCF_017590055.1. NCBI lineage: Eukaryota > Metazoa > Chordata > Aves > Passeriformes > Passeridae > Onychostruthus > Onychostruthus taczanowskii. The sequence goes on along the minus strand of NW_024499128.1, from coordinate 2,690,544 downwards.
ACAAAGGGTCTGTCCTGCTCAGCCCCTTGTCACATCAACCATGGTGTACTTGTCCCATGGTGGAGGACAGGCTGCAGCTGCCTGCTGCAACTGCAGATCTTGGTGACTAACAGCAAAACCAAAACATAAAATTGCTGAGAATTGGAGAGGGAACCTCTGCTTCCAAAGACTGTTTATCAGTTGGCTGTTTGCAGGAGGTTTGCAGCCCATTCAGCATCTGATGTTCACTTTGTCTTCCCAGGGCTGGTTTTGAGCAGGGTAGGAGGCATGGTGAGTCCTCTGCCATGGGGTGTTCCTCCAGGCACAACTCTTTTCCAGGAGAACTGCTTTTCCCAAGGTTTCAAATTCTTTGCCATTTGCTATTTAAGAGAATGCCCAAACAAAGACTAGACTGTGTCCAGGAAATAAATATTTAATCTTGTCTGTCCAGTGGGGGAGGAATTTTCTTTTTATGTCAGTCCTGGTTTAATGTTTGGTTTGTTTACGTTGCACAGCCAGTCACGCTGATGGAGGCCCTCTGGCAAAATGGACTATATTGTTTTATGAGCTCCTGCCTTCTCAGTGCTTCTTGTCTCCTGCTTTCTCTTCATGATATGATTTCAGAAAGCTGGTCAAAGGCATTTGCTTGTTTTCAGTTACATCAGTCATTTGATAAAAGTAAGTCTTGGTCGTGATTTCAACTTCTTGACAATTTCTTGAAAGGGTAAATGAAACTGCCAGAAAGCAACGTCAAAGAATTTCCTGTTTACAAAATTTATGCTTGTTGCTGGAATGTAAATATACATTAAATGCATGATTTGGATCTTCTCACCCAGCTCATCAAGGGAGTGCCTTTCTGTGCAGTGGCAGGTCCAGAACAGGACCTGCCTCTGTTGATCTCAGCCAGGAGAGGCAAAATTTACTCGACAGTGAAGACTGTGACTTTATTTTCTCCAATATTTGAAGAAAATCTAGCAATGAGAATTATGAAACGTGGTGATAACCTTTTCATGGAGTCTCTTTGTGATGGAGACTGGTAGGAGGAGTTCTTAAAGTTATTTCAAACTATTTAAAGTAGTGGAGTTTTCATTTTACAGGTAGGCGAGACAGTAAATAGAGTGAATGTCAGTTTTCTCCTATACAGTGTTCCAGAAAGTGTGTTTGAATCTTACTCAGGTCTCAGTTTCTGAATAAACATGTTTGTTTTTTTTTTCTTCTATGCAGAAGGGTGGTTTTTCCCTCCTAGGATCTGTGTCAGTCCTAGAAATTATTCTCACCAATGTTTAGGACACCAGGAGTAGAAGGAGTATCTGGATGTACTTAAATATTTGTGCAGTTCCACTGTTTTCTGATATTTTTTACATTGATTTTTTCTTTTCTCCCTGTGCCAGGCTTAGACAAAAATGGTCTCTGTCCCTGGGGATGTGTGATCCACTGCAGTGTCTTTTACCCATGGCAGCAGGGATCTGAGGACAGGAACTCACTGCTGGACCCCAGTCCAGTCTGGATCTGGCAGAGCTGCTGCCCAGGCACTGCCAGCAGCATCCCATATCATGATGTCACCATGCTGCTGTCTGCACTACCCCTTTTTCGCATGCTTCCCGTCCATCCCTCAGACTTTTCAGGTAGACAAACCTCACCTGAAAAGCATCCCAGTGGAATAAAATAAGAAACAAAGGTAGTGCAGAGCTGTCTCAGCACTTACCACAGCCCCATGGGGACAAAAGTGTTTTTGCTGGACACTCACTAGACTGGTACAGCTGGGGTCTGGGATTCTAATCAAATTTGTTCTTGAACATTGCAGTGTGGCTGCATTGCCTCTTCCGTGGCATGGATCCTGAGGAGGAGCTCTCTCTGGTACTCTGTGATGTGGAGCTGTGCAGTCTGGGCTCTCCTGGCCACCAGGACCAGGGTGAACCCACAAGATGTGCATTCAGTACCATGACATGGCTTGTTCTGGACTCGGGGCTTGTTCCTGAGGCAGGCAGACCCTGAGGATTCTTAGCTGTGTAGCATCAGGTTTCACACAAAACATTGGGCTAGATAAAAACAACAAAGGCACTGTTATACATATCCCTGTCTTTGTTTCTTTACTGATCTCACGTCTCTGTTGTTAGTGGCTCTGGCCCAGTTTCATAAGGTCATGTAGCTATTAGCATGTGGCTAAACAGGTAAATTGAATCAAAACAATCCTTCATAAAGGCATTCACTGCTGTTCCTGTGTGCAGTGTTTGCTCTGCTTGTGTGTCCCATTCCCTCTTTGATTTGCAGTTGAAGTGAATGCAGTTTTTTGCTCTAACACAAAACTTTAGTGCAATTTTCTATTAAACATGTACTTCTATATAGAGGTTTAGTTTTATACCTGAAGAATGTACATGCCTCAAGATTTGCCTGCTTTTTTTCGACTATAACAGTTGATTTTTACCTTGCCTGAAAAGCTTGAGTTGCCCGTTCCCTTGCTGTGGTCTGTGTTGGCTTTTGAGCACTAACACAGCAGCCACAAATAACACAGCAGTGCCTGTGGTTCTGGACAGCTCTGTCCTGCTCAGTACAGCTCTGGGGCCGTGGCTCTGGAAATCACAGCACAGTAAATAGTTCTGTTGATGTGTAAGTAGGCACGAAATGCAGCCCAGCACACGAGCCCGTGCTGGCTTTGCGGTTTTGCAGCCACCACAGCACAGTGTGACTCCTTCTGCCATTGCTGAGAGCACAGGGTGGATGTGCTGAGCCAGAAAGACTGGTTTGTGCACGCAGGATAACCAGGGAGGGCAGTCACACTCCCCACAGGTCCATTGCCTACAGTAGGCTGGCTGGACTAGGGGTACTGTAAGCATTTTTGAGACTTAAAAAATATTTTTTTCCCTGGAACCCTAAAGTGCATCATCAGTGGTGTTTTCCAGGCTGCCACATGGGAGGATGTAATGGAGGGTGTGTAGCTGCCAGAGGATTTGGGGTGTTTATTGGGGTGGCTGGTGTCCCTGGAACAGCTCTGGAGGCTGTGAGCTGTGGGGTGTGCTCTGGGTGCATCGCAGGTCTGATTGCATGTGTAGGGCTGCCCGTCAGTGCAGCAGATCACACAGAGCTCTGTAAAGCAGCAGCTGGCACTGGGGATAGTTGTGCTGCCAGGACTGAGCAGCTCTGTGAGGTAAAATGCAACATTTTCTGTTCAGCCAAGGAGTTTGGTTATCTGTGTTTGGTTACATATTCTCTGTTCCATAAGTTGTTTGGTTATGTAAGAAAACCCAAACCTGTGCATCATGTGTACTTATGTAGTTCTTATCCTACAGACTTCAGTTAAACATATTAAGGCAGTTTCAGCTGAGAGTTAAGAGGTAACCATTAGTTTTACAGTGTTGATGGAGCACTTGCTTCGTGCTGGAGCATGAGGACACTGAGAGGGGTTCTCGGGGTCACAAGCACAAACTTGTGTACAGCATGGTGAGATATACTGGAAATTGTGTTGAGGGATGCAATGGAGGGAAGAAAAAACAGAAATGCAATTGTTAAGTGGGCCTGTGATCTTTAAATCTCTGTCTATCTATTTAGCTATCTGTCAGTTTCTCCATTGTCTATCATCCCATCAGATGCAGAGCATTTTCTGTTTCTTAAAGTATTTCAGTCAATTTTTTATCTTTTGGTCATTACTTGATATTGATATAGGTTCATAATTCTGTCTCCATCACAAACATTCTGTTTAATTGATTTCTGAGTGATCTATTTGAAATAGACACCAGTTATTAGCCTGAGATGCTTAAAAATATGCATAGAAAGTGTCAAGTAGTGAGACTGGGACGTGGCCTATGCATTGAGATAACCAGAAATTAGAGCCTGGCCTGTCCAAAAGGCATTTGGGGTCTCTGGGTGCCTCACAGAGCTGGTGTGAGGATCAGGCTGGTTTTGAGTGGTTTCTGACTCTGTACCCTGCCAACTGCATCTTGCTGGAATGCTGGCAGATGAAATACCCTCAGAGGATTTATTTTTTTCTTTGCCAATACACATATGCCTCATAAATTTCCATGGTTATAGATCTCTGTAATGTGAACTGTTTTCCCCTGTTGAAAATGTTGATTAGGGAGGAAACACAGTGAGCTAATTGTTTTGAGTAACACTTGAGCAACATAAATATTTCAGGGGATTTCAGTAGCCTTAAAAGACTCAAAGTTGCACATGAACAAACTTAACCACAATTGTGCCTGAAGTTTTGTGATGTGAGAGGAGGCTGAAAAGGGGAGAGCTTTTCAAAAGTGTCTAGGGATTTACATATGTATAACTTCTTTATAATAGTATGACATGTATAACCCATTTGCCTTGTAGATGAGCTTTAAGATGCTTAGACACAAGACACATGCGAGATTTTCATGTTCTGGTATAAATATTTTCTACCAATATGAAATAAATCCTAGAATAAATTCACAGAGAATGCTCCATCATGGAAGCAATGGCAGAGGCAAATCTTCAGACTTGCAAAAACACTGAAGGAGGAGCTGAGTTCCAAAGCTGGAGAGCAAGCACTGGAAAGGACAGAAAGTTCCCTTTTCAGCCATACATTGTATTTTGTCTGGGAAATACATCAGCTCACTGTGACTGGGCATGTTAACAAGTTTAGGATGAGATATGTGAAGTGTTGGCTCTGCTACCCCAGAGCAGAGTTCCCAGCCCTGGCTAATGGAGGAGTGATGAAGGCAGCAGGAACTTGGAGTGACCAGCACAATGGTTCTGTGCTGGGGACCATAAAACATTGAATAGATAATATCTGCTTTCTGGCCCAAACCAGCTAGCTTGTTGACAAAGCGAAATCTTCAGAAATATTTGATACTAGTGGGGTTTATTGTCTAAGAAAGAGTCATGGCAGCCATTCAAGTGACAAAGTGGGGAGTGTTTTGTTTTAAAAAGGCACAAGGTTTTTCATTTGTGCTTGGATATTTAAAGGGGAGGGGGGCAAGATCACCAGAAACAGCTTGTAGCTATTCTTGCTCTCTACCCTCTTTATGTCACTTCTGCTAGAAGATTTAAAGTTTGATTTATGAATAAGTCTGTACACCCTTTCTTGTGTGTTCCTCTAAGCTAATGGTTTTTTCCCATTTGTTTCTTTGTTTCTTTTCTAATTTGCTGTTGCCTTTTGGTGTCACTGTCCTTTCTTAATTTCCCTGTAAAAAGGGCCTCTCCTCACAGTGCACTAAAAGGAGTGGAGGCTCTTTTTCATAGGCAGTTAAGCTGTGGGATTCCTTGCCACAGGATACTGCAGAGGTTAAAAAGATTATATGAGCTCAGGAAGGGCCTGAAAAATCTCACAGAAGGTTATTAAATACCACTATGCAACCTTTAGTTTGCCATTTCTTTAAATGAGGATGCAGGGATGGTGTTGAGAGTAAGCACCACACTGCACTCACCTTGTATTTAACTCTGACCTGGGCAGCCACACCTGGCTACCAGTGTTGGATCAAGTAAAGTCATCCTGATGTTCCCCAGCTTTACTGGAAGGCTCCTTTGTGATCTGCCTTCACACTGCCCTTATCACAGTTCTGTGGAGGTTGGGGGCACCAACACTGGTGACCTGGGGGTGACCTGTTGTGTCCTTGGCTTCAGGGAAGGTGCACCTGGGTTGGGGCTGGGCATTGGGAGTTGGTGTCTATGTTTCTGTTCTGGGTTCTGGCACTGTGGGGGAGGCTGGCAGTGGCTTTGAGAGCAGCTGGGCACTGCTGTGACATGGTGTCCTTGCTGCCACTGAAATAGCCAGGGCTGGAGCCTGGCAGCTCACACAGCAAGCAGCTGGCAGACCACGAGCAAGGCAAGATGCTGGGCATCTCACCCCAGTGCTGGTGCTGGCTCAGTGCCTGGTGTGCTGTGGGCACAGGGATGGGTGTGACAGCCCATCCCACAGGGCACTGCCACATGCCTGCTTGGTGACAGGCTGTGGTGTCCTGCCCAGGTGAGAACCCCCTTTTCCTGCTGTCATTTAAATACTTGATTACATTACCCAATACTATAGGTGCACAGCAAATTAAGTCACTGGGCAACACTTGTACTTAATTACCACCATCATCTTCAACTACCATCTTCATCCTTGCTTGGAAGAGCTCCCAGAGGAGGATGCTTGTCTGGAACCTGTCACTGCTTGTCCAGGCTTGCCATGAGCTGGGGAGAGTTTTCACCTCTTGCAATCTATTCTTTAAACAAAAGGAGCTGGATAAATGAGATTTTATAAGCAAACTGAAGGCTTGGGCTTCTCCTGTGAAAGCGTGTGAGGGAAGGTGTGCTGGTCTTGGGACAGCTCCATGCCATTCCCAGCACTGTCCTGAGTAACCTGCCTTACCACTGGCTGCTGGTGTGCTCTGCTCCCTCTGAAGTACCTTTTTGCAAGGGGCAGGATGGAAGCTGGTCCTGTGTGATTGTGCACACTGTCCCCATGGCAGCTGACAGTACATCTGTAACAGCCTCCTGTGCTCACTTACCAGTGGAGGACCCTGGCTAGCTTTGCTCAGCTTGGAGCAACAAGTTTGTGCATCATCAATCATGGCAAATACTGGATTTCCAGCGAGAGAGGATCCTGATTCCTCTGTATTTTTGATAAAATGAACCACAGGGTATCACCATATATCCTTAGTATCCTACATCAGTTGAAACATGTACTTCATCTGACTAACCACTCAGTTCCTTCACCTAAACTTTTTTTTTTTTTTTTGAGTGTACCTATCAGCTTTCATGAGCAGTGGAAAACATGGGACTGCATGCAGTCCTCATCTCTCCCAACGTGCTGTATAGGCTGCTGATGACTGAGTTCCTCCCCATCCCTCTTTGTGATCACTGCTGTGCAGTGTGGGTTTGTGCTGCCTGAGCAGTGCTTCCTTCCGACACAGACACTGCTCACTGCAGGAGCAGAAGGGCACCCCCCGCATCTGGAGACAGTGTTCAGTGCTGAGATAGCTTGGAAATAGCTGCTACTGTTTGTAAACTAAACCCTGTTTTAATCCAAATGAATTTGCACACCCAAACAAGCTATAGAATTTGTCCTTGTTGTATTTTGCTTACCTTATAATTAGGCTTTTACTGGACATGTCCTGGTCTCCATTAACTGACGAATCACTCCAGTGTGTGGGCACTCTGCAGCCTCCAAAAGCATCATGCTTATACCATAATCCTCTGTGACATGTCACATGCATGTTGCAACTCCTCTGAGTTTCAGTGCTAATTGAAATACCAGTATTAATTGTAGAAAGTTAGTCATGCAGACCAAGCTGGAAGGGGAAGCCCTCGGAAGCTGTTTCGTAACTGTTTGTGTTTTGTAAGTGCTTCACCCTGTGGTGCAGGGGCAGTGCTGGAGGCTCAGAGTGCTGGGATCCTTGTGTGCACGGGGTCCCAGTGCCACAAAGGGCTTTGGAAGGAGCTCCAGGGAGGAACAGTGCTGTGGCTGGTGCTCAGGCACCTCGGAGAGGGAGCTGGGAGCTGCTCTAGGACTGGGGACACCCTCAGTCCCTCCCCTCTATCAGGGCACAGAGCAGGGAGTCCTGATGCCTTCACTCTCTCAGAGATGGGAGCAAAGGACTGTGGATGTTCTTGCTGAGAAGAGGTTTTCGAGGTGTCAGCAGAAGAGCAGGTGGAGCTGAGGGGTTTATCTGCACAGCTTCCTTGGAGAAGGAAAGAAATGCAGCTGCACAGAATAAATTTGGAAACCAGGATGTTTGAAAGTGAAAATTAAAAAAAAAGCAAGAGTTTCTGGTGTTGTTTCTAAGTCCAGGAAAAGTCCAGAAAACAATCAGATTTTCAGATGTCTTTTAGACATATTTTTCAGATTCCTTTTAGAGATTGAAATGAAGGAGATCTTGCAGAACCTGCATCTGAAAGCAGCAGCTTTGTTCTGTGTTTGAGAAAAACCCTCATTTTCCAGGCAAACGTAGCCAGTGCTGTCCTGTTCTTGGACCATTGTGGTACCATCTGAAAGCAGCTCCTCCAGGCAGGATCATTTCCAGACTAAGGAGGCCGGAAAGAGCATTTTCTCCATGCTGGAGCACAGAAGGCTGCAGAGCAGCGTTCCCTGGGGATGTTCCCTGTGCCCGTTCACTGGAGGTGTTGCAGCCTGTGATGGGAGAAAGAAACCATTCATAGATGGAGAGATTTCATGGAGCCTGTCATCCTGCCACATCAATTTGGACAATTTCCAGGCATTTACATGAATTAAAAGTGAGATAAGATTTCTGTGATAGTGTCATGCTGGTCAGAATGGATAACTTCTCCAAACCTGCTATTTTTAGGGTATTCCTGCAGGTATGGTGCAGACTTTAAGATAAATAGGATAAATAGATACATAGAGAAATTATGGTGACATTTATATACTCCCAATCTTATCACTTCAGTAGCTTTTAAAAGTTATTTTTCATGGAGAATTTCAGAAATTTCTCCTGCATGTATTGTGCTCTTTGTGATTCACTTGCTACAGGTGCTTTGTAGGTCACTTGTTGCAGATGACATTTTGGGGTCTCTTTCTACACACATTGGCCAATTTTTCTAAAAAAGGTATGGTAAAAAAATATTTTTGCTTTGAAATGTTAAATTAGTCTATTTTTGCCATGATGTTACTGTAATTTATTTTATTTATATTCAAGTTTGGTACATTCCTAAACATAAATATAAAAAAAAAATCACACTGGAGAAAGACAAATGATGCATGTTGAAATATGGGGCGATTTCAGGGTAATGTGGCATGTGGCTGGAGTTTCCTAAAGAGCCTGAAAACATCACCACCCTACGTCATGTTGCATTCACTCTGTAAATCCCCACAGGCACATGTTTTGCTGGCTCAAGCAGAAGAGAGCTGCTGGCTGTGCTGTCCCTGCTCCCTGGCCTGGCTGGGATCTCACTGCTGGGCTTTCTGCAGTGCTGGCACAGGGGGATGGGTGCTCCTGGCAGCTCGGGGTGGATGCACTGCTGGTGCTCTTGGGCTTTGTGGGATGATGTCCTTGCCATGGCCAAGGGGAGAGTGCTGGCTGGGCTGGAGGAAAACCAGGGGTTTTCCCTGGTTTTAGGGGAAAATTAGGGGAAAACATGACAGATGTGGGTTGGGAGATGCAGGGGGGTTCTGAGAGATGCAGGTAAGTGGGTTTGTTCAGCTAGTCACAGAGTCAAAAAGAGAGGAAGGAATTTGTGGGTGTGGAGGAAGGGCTGGTAGACAGCCATCCACAAGTTCCAGGGGTGATCCTTGATTTACAGGAGTCAGTTTAGAACCTAGGATAACATCTGGAAAACATCTCTGCAGACTGCTGGTGACTGCCTTAGGAAGGCAAAGCATTTGTGAGGAGGTGGCTGGGAGGGCTGGGGTGTGGGTTTTGTGTTGTTGAGTTTTTGCTGTAAGCTTCCTGTGTCAACACTGCCCGGCCTCCAGCTGCGCCTGCGAGTGGGGAGAGTGTCTCTGCTCCTGCAGGAGGGCTGCCAAGGGAAATGAGCTAATCCCTGCATGAACAACGTCAACAAATGGCCACACCAGCATGCACTGAAACAGCCCAGCTGCACCTTTGTCTTTGTAAAGGTCCAGATGAGCTGAGCTTCTGCCGAGGGTCAGGGGAGGTGGGAGCTGCTGCCATCCTGCTGAACACACACGGTTCAGCTCGGTCGGTCAGGCTCCCATCCCTCCCATTATGCCTGTTTGCACAGCTGTCAGAGAAGCCCAGGAGGCAGAGGGATGTCAGTGAACTCTCCTGGGCACAGATGCACCATACCGCCTGTAGAGACTGAGCTGCAGCACGGGCTCAGCATCTCCCCGTGTCCCGCTGGTTGTGGTGGTGGTGAAGCCAAGTGTGGTGTGGCTGCTGCTCTCTGCCTTCAGCTCTGTGGTTTTGGGTCAGGTCTCACCCAGCTCTGGGCACAATGCAGGGCTCATGTAATAGAAGTGATGAGAGTCGAGGCTATTCACCCACCTTTGCTGTGTGCAGAGAACAAAAAGGACATTTGTACAGTGACAAGGTACTGAATGTTCTACATCGCTGTTTTATTTTATGTGTACGGAGCAGAGGGCACCAAAATAATATAAATGGGAACAATAACATACGGCAGCACACTTCTAACTCCATTTAGTCTTCTTTATTTGTAAATATTTTTGTGGTTTGTCTGTGGTTTAAAGAAAGGAGGGAAAATTCTGCCTCTCTAGCCTTGTCTGAGGAAGGGGACAGGCAGCACTCTGTGGCTGGATGAATACTCTGCATTTTGCTTGTCACCTGACAAGCTGGTTTATATTTAGAAGAGGAGAGAAAGCATGTGAGTCTAAAAGCTGTGTTTTCACTTGTGCCAGCCCGTGTGTGCTGAGTTATCAGAACCAGGTTTTAATTGTTTGCTCTTATTTTTCCTGTGACTTACTAGGGCTATGGTCCTGCCATGTCAAACACATTCCTTGAAAGCAAGGTGTCCAGAGGAGAGGGCTTTAGAAAATTGAGACTTCCTCTGTACCAGCCAGCACAGCAGGTCTATTTTGAGGAGGAGGAAGTTTGGAAAATCCTGACCCTTTGGTGTTATCATCTTGGTCTGAGCTGAGCACTGTGCTGTGACACTGGGCAGGGCATTAGCTCATGGGTGACATATATCATCCATATTTGAAATTCCATCCCTAAAGTTGGGGTTTTGTTCTGAGCTGAGTTGTTCTTGAGAACAGTGAGGAAAGCTCAAGCTGGTAGAGGAGGGAGTATGACTGACTAGTCATTTCTATCTTCTGAGCACCCTGAGCAATTAAAGACAAAAGCTTTTGTTCCCTGGTGACTTCATTCTTAAGAAGCCTTTTTAATTTTAGTCTTTATTTTCAGGAAGAAATAATATGGATTTGCCATTGACAAGAAGGCTGCATCTCTCAAATGTCATGTCAAGGATCCACTCCATAATTCATGGGCTGGGGAGTGTGGGTGTCAAGAGGAGGGTGCATAATGGATATGAGAGATTTCAATTCAATTAAACTATTGGTCTTAAAGGCAGTTTTTCTTGCCTTTTTGATGTTTTCTTGACTCAGATCGCCACATTTTTTGCTAACTCATCCAGATAACCAGATATTTTTAGTCTTCTTAGGTAAGACTGTAGTGGGTTATTGGTTATTTTTGCAAATCACCTTCCTCTTTCAGTGTGGATGGGGACTTGCATAGTAATATCTGAGCAGTGCTGGTTATTTCCTCTTATTTCTGCCACTGCTGCTGTAAGCCATGCATTTGTGCGTGTAGAAGTGCTGCTGTTCCTGATCCTGCTCTTTGCATGGATTCTGGGAGTTCTGCCTGTCGTGTTATGAGATGTATTGCTGTTGGTGATGAGAAGGTGTGCTGAGAAGGTGATCTTCTCCCTCCTCTGCTGTAGAACCTGAGCAAGAGCAAACCTGACCGTGCTGGGTGTCCGAATGAAGGTGTGGACTATTGGCTCCCTAGCTGCTGGGAGATTGTGGCAGACCCAGACCTCCCAAAGGGCATTGCTGGGTCTGCCAGATCTCCCCAGGCAGGAGGAGTCACCTCCTCAGGGCTGGCACTGCCTCCACCTTTGCCTGTGCTCCTGTCCCACGGAGTAAATCATCTGTCTGAAGGGGTTAAGGAGCACTCCTCTGATTCTCTTCTCACAGTCAAGCTGGAGGTGTTACGAGCTGACAGAGATGTGTTAATAAGTGAGCAGCAGCAGCAATGAAGTTATCATGATGATCACGCAGCAAAACAAACCTGCAGCACTGGAGGTGCAGCTTGGTCTCAGCATTTCTTCTTCAAGGGCTTCTTTCTTGTGATGTGTGTTTGTGTGCAGATGTGTGCAGCTCCTCCGTGCTGCCTGTGGTCACAGCCCATCAGTCTGGGAGGTGTGTGGGGCACACCAAGACCAAGAGCTGGGGCTCAGTTGTGCCCCAAGAGCCTGTGAGTGAGGCAGGAGTGAGCAAATACGTTAGTTGTGGAGTAATCTGTTCGCAGAGGAGCTTCCTAGTACAGCTGACAAAACTGTGACATTTCAAAAGAAATAAACTTTACAAAATATCAACTCACTGATCCAGAGCAGAGCTGGTGGCGGAGCTGTGTCCGTGTGTACGTCTGCAGGAAGTGAGTCACGTTCTTACAAAATCAGCATCCGCAAGCATTTGTGGCATTTGTGACAATTCCCGTTTCGCGCTAAATCAGATCTCTTCCTCTCCGCAGGCTCTCCTCAGGCCTCAGGAATGTCTTCTGAGCCCACCTCATCCTCGTCGCAGCAGTCCCCCGGCTCTCCCCCGTCGCCCAGCTCGCTGCACCTGCCGGAGAGCCGGCGGCCGCGGGAGCGCTCCCCGTCGCCGCTGCGGGGGTACCTGATCCCCAGCCCGCTGCCCACCCGCCGCACCAGGACCTTCTCGGCGTGAGTACTGCCCTGCCTGCCTCTGGCCGTGTGACAGCCTGGGCAGACAGCCAGAAAAAATCGTTTTCTCACAGTGGATTTGTCAGACTTTTTAGAGAGTTGTAGAGAAACAGTGATAACTTATTAGTATAAACAACCTACAAGTGGTGTTTTCCTACTCTGCTTTTCTGCTCTTCTCAGAAACTGTCTGTAAGAAAAATGTTTTTATTAATTAACCAGTCAAGTAGAATATGTCAAATCTATCTGTAAGAGAATTTTCATATTAAAGCTACTGTTCTATAAGCCAGCCTTCTAATAAAGCTGTATCTTTTCTTACTCAACAGTAATAGGGCACAGCCAGCAGCCCCTGCACGGGCACAGGGAGCTCTGGGCTGGAGTGGGGCTTGTGTCTGAAGAGGCTTTGGGGTGATACTATTCTCCAAGAAGTTCTGATGCCTTTAGACTTTCAGTCCAAATGTCCCATAGTTTTTCAATGCTCTGTTTTAGTAATACCTTCATCTTAAGATTGCTCAAATATACCTGTTAAAGAATATGCTGGTTATCAGGGTGTCACCCCTGATCTCTTTCTCTAAGCTTTTTTGTATGAGGTTTTCCATGAAACGAGGTCATATTTGTTGCTTTTTGTAGTGATCTTTCAGCAGAGCTGGCTTTCCTTCAGCGTTTCTGGGGCCCCATGGTGCTGTGAGCCCTGTCCAGAGGGAACCCCTCCCCAGTGCAGCAGCAGAGGATGGTGGGGCCAGGTTTGGCCATTGCAAAGAATTCCCAGTGCCTGCCAGGGGCCTCCCAGTGAGGGGCTGACCTGAAGAAGGCAATGTGGGCTTTGTTAATTTCAGAGCCTTTGAATCAGGGTGCAATGTGAAGCTTCTGCCACAGCCCTTTATTTCTGTATGAGGAAGGTGTGGCAGTGCTGAATGAATGCTGTGGCAGTAAGATCTCAGCCCCACAGCCAGCCTGTTTTGGGCCACTCACTCTGGTTTGTGTGCTTTTCCCCTTTTACTTCTTGCAGTGTTCCAGCTCTTTTCTTCCAGAGTTATCCATGAGGATTTAAATAATAACGGTCTCACTGATGCTTCATATTATTACTTCTGAATTCTAAATGAGACAAAAAAGAAGAGAAGCAGAAGAAAAGTTTATATTTTGTCAGTTCCAAAAACTTTCAAATGCCCTGAACTTTCTGATGGAAGTAGACTGCTAAAAGGAACATAATTGGCTTAATAATTGGGGTTGCCCTTGAAAAGCAAGTCCAAGCTAGCTTGCTTCAGTGCTGTGTTAATAATGAACTCTTTGTAAATCTTCTCAGCTGTTAATCTTAGTTTGGTTCTTACAAAAAGAAAGAATTTGTTATTTGGCTTCCACAGTTCTTTAATCATTAATTAGTGTAGGAATCTTGCTGTATTTGTTTGCCCTGAAAACCAAAATAGCTCTGAATTTTGTGTGTGTGTCTCCTCTTTAAACAAGAGCTCTAGGTGAGCAGTTGTATAAAGAGATGGATGTGACAGGCAGTGGCTTATTATTCACTGGGATTATTTAATTTTGGTTCACTGGGAATGGGGGGGCCTCATCCCCTACAGTGCCTTATCTCTTTGAAAGATGCAATTGAACTTTAATAGCTTGTTTAGGACAGTGAGTGCTTTTCTGTGTAACAAGCACTTGTGGGGTCAGGTGTGTTGACAGCTTTATAGAGCTGGAAATGAAGTGATTTAATGGAGATTTCTTTCTTTAGCACTTTCAACTGCATTTCTTTATTGTTAGTTTGATTTAAGGAACAAAGCTGTTACCATTTTTAAAAAACAATTTTATTTAGACTTCAGTAAAATTTAAACATTTGGGCCAGTGATGTCCAAGTTGCCATGAGGCACATAACCAGATGGCTGCACAGTCATTGTGTTTGAAGAATTGCACCAAAATCCTCTTCTAACATGGAACCCACTGGATACTCCTGGCATGAAGAAGGTTCTGACCTAGCAATGCTCAGAGTAAACCCCATGATAAATCTGAGCCAGTTGGTTTTCATTAATGGAAGTGTTTGAGTGAGTTTGGATCCCTGGACCCAAACCCTGGATCAGTGTATTGATGCAGAAAAGGATTTAACCACACAGTTTTCTGGACAAGCCATTTTTTGATGGCAGTATTGCAGGTTGCAGGCTCTGCAGATGTGTCTCATTTTAAAATACAGGTCCCTTGGCAGTGGAGGAGGAGTTCAGGCAGGAGTCTTGCTGTTATGCACTGCAGCTGGGCTTCACACTTCCTGTGAAATCTGTGAAAGCACAACACTTAAGTGGACACTGGTACTCCCAAACTCATCAAAGGTAGAAGAGTCTTACATTTAGTGTGGTGTCTGGAGTAAAACATGTTCCAGTGATGGAGCAGTTGAATTCAAGGTGGCAATTGATGCATTATGGTGCTAGCAAACATCCTCTTCATCTGAGTGTCCCTTCCAGGGGCCCCGGGCAGTGCAGTGTGTGGCAGTGAGCGCCGAGCAGCTGCTGCAGAGCTCGGTGCTCCCAGGCAGGGAGGGAGGGCTTGGCTGCTGTGCCTGCTGCTCGGTGTGCCCTGGTGCCAGTGGGATGTGCCCAGCCCTGAGCTGCTCTTTGTGCTTCCTCCTGCAGCACGGTGAGAGCCTCGGAGGGGCCCATCTACAAAGGGGTCTGCAAGTGCTTCTGCCGCTCCAAGGGCCACGGCTTCATCACCCCCGCGGACGGAGGGCCCGACATCTTCGTGCACATCTCCGAGTGAGTTCCGTGTCTGTCTGTGCCCAAGGGGGGCTGCAGCTCTGCTGTGCCTTCTCTACCAACTGCTCTCGACATTTCAGACACAGTCTGGTTTATAATCTGTCATCCTTACTCCAGCAAAGAGGGGTTATGCAGATCTTACTGGCAGCAATAGATGATGCAGTTCTTTTCCTGTTATTATTATAAATCTGTTGAGTTAAAAACTAGAAGATGATCCTTAAATCTCTTAGAATAAGCTATGAGTTTTGCCCAGACCCAGAAACTTGCATTTACCTGAAGCAAATATTCCATGCAGTGTCTAGTTTAAATGTAAAGATTTATAACACTGAAAATTCATTACTTTTACTTTGCACTGCTTGTACCATTATTAAACTAAAGGTTAATTGCCTTTACTGTTGAGAAGAGTCACACTTTATTACTTCCTTGAATTTATCTAGCTTAGGTTGTGACCAATTTATAGTTAAAGCTTTCTCTGTTAAAGGGTTCATTAGTACTTGAACCCTTTTTGTCCTGAGCACACTGAGAACCACCCCCTCTGAATTTACCTTTTGATAAAATAAGCAGATAAAGCCTTTTAAGTCCCTTGCTGAGAATTTTTCTCCAGTCTAAGCCAGTCTTTGCACGCTTAGAAAAGAGACTGAAGAATTTAAGTATAATTTCAAGACTATACACTGTGCACACTTTCAGTGTAAGGAGATAAAATCTCCTCCAGTTCTGCTCTGTTTCTCTTTCTGTATATCCCATAATTACATTAGCCCTTTATCCCCAGTCTTTGCTTACCTGCTGTGACCTCAGCATCCTCTGCAGTGTCAAAGTTTGGTGCAGTCCCAGATCCAGCCTGGCATTCCCAGGCTGGCTGCATTCCTGATTTCTGGATGTGCAGCTCCTGGTTTGGCTGCAGAGCAGCACATCCTCCTGGGACAGGCCCTGCCTGCCCAGGGCTCCCCAGCACACCCCATGCCTGCACTGCCCTTGGTGTTTATGGCCTGGCTAATCTGCAAGGTTTAATGAGCAATTTTAATATTTGTTCCTAGGCTGAGATGTTGACCAGAGTTGGGGCTGTTGGTCTCTGAGGGTGTGTGTGTTAAGAATGATGTTTATTCTCCTGTAACCTCTTCTAGATCTACCACCAGTGTTATTTTCCCTATTGCATTGTTCAGTACTTGAGTATTCACAGTACTGAGGCTGTATAATCCTTATTTGTTGTTCAGAGTGGTTATCCAGTGGTAAGTCAACAAAAGCATTCCCAAACCCACTCCCATTGCCCCAGCTGTCTTTCCTGGTTGTGTGTGCAGCATGTGTCCTTGGAGAAGGAGCACGTGGCTTTCCTCCAGGTTTCTGGAATGTTACTGTACCATGGGTGTTGACAACCCAAAGCTTTATAGGGCATATGGGTGCAAATAGGCTGTGACTTGTGTTCAGCCCAAGGAAGTGACATTTCATATCTCTTTTCTCTTTTGTCTAATGCAAATGCACTATTTCTCCTCATTTCCAGAATAACTTAAAAATAGCATTTCCTATGCCACAATTAAAAAAAATTTAACTGTGAATATCTCGCCTGACCTATACAGTTACTGATCAGCAGGAGTTTAGCTACAACAGCCTTCTCACAGAAACATGAATTTTCAGCCTTCTAATGAATTCCTTTTAAAGAACTGTCTATTTTCAGTCCTCTTTTTTTTTTTCTCTGTACATTTTCTCTTCCAACTAGTTCAGTAAAATTTTCTTCAGTTATGTGAAATTATTCCTTTTAAAACCTTGGAGATTACTTTTTGATTGGGATTGCTGTTCTGTCTCTACAAAATGTGAACTGCTCTTTCAGGTTCTTATCCTACGACCCAACACATCTTTCTGTCTTGGACTTGATTCTGGGTGCACGAGGTGCTCCTGCCCTCAATTCCCCTCCACTCAGTAGAAACTCCAGAGATGGTTTTTCTGTTTCCCTGTTTAAGACTCCCATATGTCTCCTATGCTGAGGTCCCAAGTGACATTACAAAAATAGCTTTGTGTGCTGTGATGTGTGGTGCTCTGTGCGAGGCCCCTGTGACAGGAGTCCCCTCTGGTGGGCTGTGCTGTTGGTGCATTGCTCCCATCTGCTCTCAGACTGCTTTGCCTGGGAGCCATCAGTAAACTGCACTGGGGTAACCATGCCCTCAGTGTGCTGTGCCACCCTCCCCTTCCTGCCACCCACTCCCTCCATCCTAAAGCACCACTCAAGGAGCCAAAAGGTTGTAAAAGTTTATAGCCAGCCTCACTTCTGGAGGTGTTTTCAGTGTGTTTGTTTGGCTGACACAGGAGGTTCTCTGCTCCTCCAGCCTCGCCCAGCCGTGCCCCCCACCACCCTTGTCTGGGGAGGCAGGGGCAGAGCTGCTCTGTGGGCAGGGTGAGAGGCTCTGGCCCCTCAGACACAGCCACGGCACCAGCCTGGCTGTGTGTTCTCAGCTGTGTCATTTCAGTCCAGCTCTCACACCAGGATCAGGCTCCGTGTGCTGTGGTGTCCCTGCAGTGCAGCAGGAGCAGGCTGCAGGGCACCTCCTGTACCCCATCCTGTACTGCTGGGAGGTGCCTTTCTGGCAGAGGCTTTGCCCAGCCATGGTTGGCAGTTCCATGCTGAGGGTCCTCTCCCTCCCTGGGCCATCTCCTCCTGCCACGAACAGGCTCTGAGCCTTTCTGGTGTTTACTGACTTGGCTTTCAACATGGACCTCCACTTCTCCTCCCATCCCACAGCAGGCAAACTATGCCCTTCTTCTGGTACAAACTGTGTTTAAAGACTATTTTCCTTGCACTTTCAGAAACATCTAAGCAAGGTTAGTTCATATAGATTTTGTAGGACTGAAGTGTTTTGTATTTTTACAGCTTCTCCAGTCAATTCTGCTCTCTTGAAGTCAACAGCAGCTTTTCTGTTGTGCCAGGAATGGGCCACTGTTTTAAATGTTTCACATTAGGTACTGTCTCAGAGCTTCATTTCAAAAATAGCTGATGTTTCTGCCTCAACCTGTTAGTGAAAAGTGCTATTATTGAAGTACTGAAGGTTTCAGCACATTGTGTTCTTTAATTACTCAGAGTATATTTCAGTTGCTGGAAGCAGCTTTTAGTGCTGGAGGGTGATGGTGTCACTGTCTTAATTCTGATGCAAGGCAACACTGGAAGGACGAATTAGTAATGCCTTTCATTTCAGTTTATTTCACAGTGAATTTGATAGATTGCTCTTTATTAACTGGAATTGCTTTTTGTGGCAGCATTCTGTAAGCAGGCCTGTGGCTCAGGGGACTCCAGTGACTCTGGTTTGCACAGAGTTTTGAGATCCTCCTCATGTTTATCAAGTGATTCTTTTCCCTCTATTTATTCAATTAAATCTGAGTGTGAGAGAGGTGTTAGTCTGTTCACTGTCTCAGTGTGGTACAGGTATCTTCTCCTGAAATGAAAGCAGATTGTTTCTCCTGAACTCTTCCCAAAAGCTGGGATTTCAGGAGCTTGGATGAAATGGTTATGTCAGTTTGGATTCACTAAGATAGACTGATCCTCTGTGCTCATCACTAAGCTGTGATGATTAGTGAAAGTTTTAAGCATAGGGACCAGCTGCCTATCTTGTAGATTACTATGATTTTCGACATAAACTTTTAATTTGAGGAATTAAATTATTTTCTTTGCTAAGCTGTGAGGTTGTACTTTAGTGAAAATGTCTTCCATAGGATGGGATGTCTGTTTCCTGTAAGTTTCTTTATTTTTTGTAAGATAATAACAACACTTGGCTTGGCATTTCCTTCCTATAAGTGAGCATTAGCCCAAAAATAAAGTCAAATGTATATGGCATTCAAAAGCTTCACTTGATGTCTGCAAAATTTTTTGTGTATCTGTGCATGAATGTGGACATGCAGACATGTTTTATGAGTGGAACTTGCACTATAGCTGCTTTATTGTGTTGGACTTGTGAGATGGGGGTAGAAATATGGGGTCACAGAATTGTTAGGGTTGGAAGGAACCTGTGGAGAACATCTAGTCCAATGCCCCTGCCAAGGCAGGGTCAGCTAGAGCAGGCTACACAGGAATGCATCCAGGTGGGTTTGGATGTCCCCAAACAGGGAGAGTTCTCCCTGGGCAGATCCAGTTGCCTTCGACATAAAGAATTCCTTCCTCATTATGAGGTGGAACTTCTTGTGTTTAGTTTATGGCCATTGCTCCTTGTCCCGTTTCTGGGCACCACTGGAAAGAGCCTGGCACCATCCTCTTGGCAACTGCCTTTGAGAGAATTAAATCCAGTGAGATCCCCTCTCAGTCCTGTCTCCTCCAGACTGAACAGGCCCTGCTCCTGCAGTCTCTCCTCACAGGAGATGCTGCAGACCCTTCACCATCTTGTGGCCTCTGCTGGGCCCTCTCTGGCAGCTCCTTGTCATTCTCCTGAGGAGAATGGCTGCAGGCTCACCTCCCTGTCCTGCTGGCCACGCTCCTCCCAGTGCATCCCAGGGTCCCAGTGGCTCTCCTGGCCCCCAGGACTTGCTGCTGGCTCGTGGTCAGCTTGTCACCCACCAGCACCTGAGTCCCTCTGCAGAGCTGCTCTCCAGTGGGTCAGCCCCAGCCTGTGCTGGCTTTGAAAGGTGTTTTTTGTCTGCCTGGCTTTGTTTCAGTGAGTGGCTCTGAAGGCTGCAGAGATGATTTGTTTTGGTGTTTGATGACACTTGTGTGGAGCCACTTCTCTTTTTTAACTGATTGGGTACAAGTGAGTCCTGCTCCCTTGTGCTTGCTGGAGACAGTTCTCAACTTGGTATAAATAGCTGTGCTAGGGAAATGTCATGGCTCTTTGGTGTGATAAGGTCTTGTTTTTCTCAGATTCATGCTTCACCCCTCTCTAGAACAAACACAAAACATGCTTGCTGTAGTGAATATAAACCCCTAGCTGGCAAGCATGGAGGCAGAGGAGTTGCTGAGATAGTAATTCAGATAACATCTCTGGAAAGCAGGAAGCAAAGGCAAATTCATTTGCCTGGAGTGAATTTTTTAAAAAGCCCTTAATTGCATTTTTAATAGCGACATGTACTGTCAGTGCTTCCATTTCCACCAGCATGTAGATGATCCACTGTCCATCTCTGGAAAGCAGGAAGCAAAGGCAAATTCATTTGCCTGGAGTGAATTTTTTAAAAAGCCCTTAATTGCATTTTTAATAGCGACATGTACTCAGTGCTTCCATTTCCACCAGCCTGTAGATGATCCACTGTAACCAAACTGATGGTGTTGTTACAGCACCAGTGTGAGAGCTTTATCCTCCTGTGTCACCTCCTTGGCTCCTGTTCCCTCCTAGGAGTACGTCACACTCCCTGCTGTGGTTGTCACCACACGCAGTGGCTCTGGTGGCCTCCCTCTCACCCTCCTGCTGTTGCACCTGCAGCTGTGGCATGTTCCCAGAGGGCAGACAGGACTCCCTGCAGTGCTGGCTGGTGATGTCCCCTGCCAGGTGCTGCCTGTGCAGGCAGGTTCACATCAGCTTCCCTTCCCAGCTGGGCTGCTGAGGCATGGGGGGCCTGGGGAGCATGGGGGAGCAGATCAAGTGTTGTGCATTAGAGCACTGCACCCACTCTTCTGCTTCCAGAGCATCTGGGAGTGGGCACATGATGGAGATGGTTTGTGCTCCAGGCTTTTGCATTTATCTGGGACTTGGCCTGAAGCCTGTGTACCTGCAAGGGCAAGGCAAGGAGGTGGCTCACCAGAGAGCAGTGATGGATGAATGACCACACTCTTGGTTTTTTAAAAGATTTTATTTTGCAAAAGCAGCATATTTAATGAAAAAGAAAAAAACATGCAGTGCTTGTGGGTTTTCTGCAGTTTGCCAGCACTTGGCTCTGAAGGGGAAAATGCTGCATTGCAGAGAGGCCTTCAGGCTGTCCTTCAGGCTGGATTCCTGACCCGTGGGTAGTGATGGCTCTGGAGGATTGGTGCTGTGCTTCCCCAGGGACACTGGCACACAGCACCCTGCGGCCCCAGGGACATCCTGTGCTTGCTGTGCTTTACTTCTCCATGGTGTGATCTCGGGTTTTGCCTCCAGTGTCTGTGACTCAGCAGGCTGAGCACTCGGGGGCTCTGGCTGGGCTCCCAGGTGGGGATGGTCCCTTTCTGCTGTTGCATTCCAGCTGCTGGCTGTGCTGGAGATGCATTTCCCTGCAGGGAGAACCCAGCTGTGTCCCTGCTGCACCGAGGAGCTGGCTCTGAGCTCCTTGTGTCCATGGAGAGATCATCTTTTCATGCTCCTTCCATTCCTCTCATTTCCTCCCACATCACTGTTTGGTGCAAAGCATTAGTGCCACATCTCCTGGCTTCTCTGTGGTGCTGTCTGAAACAGGTAAATTATCTGGGGTAGGAAGGACAGGCAGCAGAATTCTAGATCTTTCTTGAGAGGGGTTTGGGAATGAATAGAATATGGATTATCTTTTTCCTAAGGGTTCTCCAACCCCCAATTGGGTCAGAAAACTCATTTTGCAGTGGTGCATGCAGGAGAGTCAGGTTGCTGTGGTCATTATTGCAGCAAAGTCTTCTCAGAATCTTCCCCTCAATGATCCAGACTGTAATAGGTGAGAGCCACGGTGGCACTGCAGGCTGCTGGAGGATGGGGGCTCTGTGCTCAGTGAGCACAGGGTGTGGCTGCCCCTGCTGTGGTTCCCAGATGCACACAGCAGGTGGGATTGTGACAGGATCCAGGCTGGCTGTCTGCAGGAGCAGGTGTCTTTGTCTTTGCCACAGAGGCATTCCTGGAAAGCTCTCCTGTTCCTTCCTCACGGGGTGTCTGTGCTGCCTGGGCTTGAATTAGCTGCTGGAAGTAGCTTTGGAGCCATAACTATCCCTGAATAGGGATTCAAGCACCAAGAGGATGCTCCATCCACTGCACTGGGAGAGAAGTGCAGCTCCTGGGAAATTTCTCTGCAACAGCACAGGGGATCCTGGAGCAGTGACCTTGGATATGAACTGCTGGGATTCTTCAGTGTCTGAGCCTCTTCACTCTTGTCTGTCCCAGTCACTGGTGTGACTGGTGGGGACAGGCAGCCCTGCTCCTGCCAGCCAGCTCCCTAAGGTCACTGCTGGCTGTGTGGTGGCTGCTGGGGCCCTTGGCTTGCACAGGGAATGCACGGGAGGGCACTTGGGATTAGTAACTCACAATGGTTCATTATTCTGTTGCATCTTGCTGTTAAAGACACCTCAGGTTTCTTGAGACAGGTGTTAAATGAACTTCAAGAAGCCCAGGAGGTAACAGAGCCCATGGAAGTGCTCCGTGGTGTCATCCATGGCACCTTCTCCATGGCAGGCTTGGTGACCAGCAAAGCTCGGAATTCACTGAAAACTCTTGTTCCAAAATGGTTCCACGTGACTTTAGCTTTGTCCCAAGAGGTTTAACTAGAGTCCTGGAATATGAATAGCAGCTGTGAGAAGGAAGAACTAGAACATTCCTTATTTAGGTAATTTCCTAATGACCTCCCAGTTCCCTAAAAATAGTGCAGGATAAAACGCTCCACCATACCAGACTGGCACTGAGCTGGGAAATGGGAGGTGCTGGATAATCTAAAACTCACTCTATTGTGTCTCTCTCTGACTCTAACATCAGGGAAGCATTTCCTATTTTTAGCTTGAATTTGAAGTTGTTGAAGTGTCTTAAGATTCCTGGGTATGTAGATATTCATTATTTTGAATTGAAGGTGCACTCCAATACCTCAAACAGCAGTGGAAACCTCCACATTCCTCTAGATCAACATTTAATATGTATGGAGGGTGAAAGTAAAAAACCACAGATCTAAAATTATTTAATCAATATGTAACATCAAAAAAGTCCATGTTTAACTTCCTTTACCAAATTTTCCAGGTAACTTATATTATTTACAGGATGTCTGTTGCAGGCTGAGTCTGTTCCAAGAGCTCTGTTTACTCTCTCTGATCTTTTCCAGTTTGTTTCCTGCCCAGTGCTTGAGGCTTGCTTCCTGCTGGAGGATCTTCCCCCAGCTCTGTGTGGGGCTCTGCCTGCACTGCCATCATCTCACACCATCTTGTCCTTTCTGCGTGCCACCACAAGCACTGCAGAACCTGGATGTGTTTGTTTCTCCTTCCAAGCCTCACAAGTGGTGATAGCAGGGCCGGAGTAGGTCTGTGGCTGTCCCAGAAGCAGCTTTTGGTGGCAAACACTGCCCAGGGGACACTGTTCACTCTCAGCTCTGCTCAGGCTGCAGACCTTTGTCCTCTTGCTTTCCGTGTGCACCGGGGGCAATGAGCTGATGATCTCACGTTTGTTAGGCACCAAAAATAACTAGGGATCACAAACCTGCAGGACACAAAAGAATGTCTGATCTGTGGGAGGAAAGTTTAAAGGCCAAAAGCAGAAAATGAAATTGGAGATGTTTGTTTGGCCACAACCTTTACACACAGCTGTGCAAAGGACAGGCCTGGCCTTGGTGGGGTAGGGTCACCTCAACAAGTGAGGAAGGACAGCAAAGTAGGAATCAGATGAAGCTGTCCTGGGGTTGAATGAGGTTTTATCACCAGCTCCAGTCACCTGTATTGTCAGCTTGGATAAGCAGTGAAACCAAGAAAGGATCTGATGCTGTCAGCATAATGCTCAGCCCTGCAAGAAATGCTCTCTAGCAGAGAAAAGTGCACCTGCCTGGTCTGGGTGATGCTTGGGGCTCTGCAGACTCTGGGCATAATCTGATCCCTTCAGCAGAAGGAACATGAGTATTTAACCTCATGATTCAGCATAAGAAATGTGGGCCAGTAAATATTTTGGGTTTTTTTTTTCTTTTTCCTTGGCAGACCAGGGCCTGGCATAGGCAGTGCCCCAGAGTCACCTCCCAAGGCCTGAGGGACATGGTGGCTTTCAGTGTGTCCTGCAGTCTGGGCCTTGG
Source organism: Onychostruthus taczanowskii (assembly GCF_017590055.1). Lineage (NCBI taxonomy): Eukaryota > Metazoa > Chordata > Aves > Passeriformes > Passeridae > Onychostruthus > Onychostruthus taczanowskii. The sequence goes on along the minus strand of NW_024499128.1, from coordinate 2,666,635 downwards.
CTTCTGCTCTCCCTGGCTGCAGCGTGGGGTGTATTAGCCATGTTCTGTGTGTGTACTGATTCACTTGGGCTTATTTCTTGGAAAAGCAGAATCACTTTGTTACCAGTGTACCTGCAACACACATCTTACCAGAACCTTCCAGGTACATATTCATATTTCCATTTAAATAAAACATATCCTAACAAAACACCCACCCTTTCTAGTGCTCAAGCTGTACTTCTTCCTCACTTGATTTTGAATATTCAAGAGATACCTAATTTACCTCCATTTTTCAGGAGCTTAAAGCTTTTTTATATTGGTGCTTCAGGAAACTGTGAATCCACTTTCCTTTTGCATTAACCATATTTACCTACTTCTGTAGATTTCAAACGTTTATTTTACTAACCGTGGCTTATCCTGTTTTACAGGAGCTTTTAAAAAACATGTAAGGTTCCTGTTTGTTTAAAAAAAAAAAAAATTCAGCCAAACCTGAGATCCCTTCCTGGGCAGGGCATCCGTTTGGTTGGGACGCTGTGCAGGGTTGAGGAGTTCCTGCTCCCTGCAGGGCCTGGGGCTCTGCAGTGGGCAGTGGGTGGCTGGAGCACCAAGGGGAGATGCTGCTTTAGTTTTAGTGGTTTTAGCTTTATAGCAAGATTTTTCTCTTCTTTCTTTTTTTTTTTTTTTTTTTTTTTTTTTTTTTTTTTTTTTTTTTTTTTTTTTTGCAACAAAGGATCAAGGTTCCTTGAGATTCAAGAGGTTTAAGTAGGAAAGGTGATGTCATTTTTTTTTTTTTATACACCACTTTTATTTTCACTTTTGGTTTGGCTCTTTCAACCCTTTCCTGTGTCTCTTCTTGGGGTTTTATGTCCCCTCATCATGTTCCAGTACATCCTTGCTGCAAAACTGCTGTTTCAAAGTCAGGGTAAACTTCTGGGTTTTGCTGGCAAATTCCTTTGGCACTAGAAAGGTAAATTAGTTTCTGCTCCTGGAAGGACAGTAAGGGCTGGGTGTGCAATCCCTTCACACCTGAAAGGACTTTAAACCTGTTGGAACAGGGGGAAGTGGGGCATAAACGGAGGCAGTGACTGGAGAGGACAGCCACAGCAAAGGTCAGACGTGGGAGCCTGCCCAGTGTGATCCTGGGCTGGGCTGACAGGGTGGCCTGGAGACTTTGGAGGTAAATAAAGGTCAGCTGGATCAGCCTGCATGGGCTGGAGAGGGCTGTCAGGTCTGATGAAGGAGGCTTTATCTTGATTTTTCTGTAAATATTTCTTCTGCCTTCAATTTAGTCCCATTTTCCCAGGCACTGCTCTGAAGGGTTCAGCTTCAGACATGCCCTCCTGAGTCTGCCACAGTCAGGGGCAGCTCTGGAGTCGAGGTATTTCCAGGGAAATAAAGTTCGAAGGACTTTAATCCCTCAAACATTTCAAACCCCAGCCTTGGGAATGTCTTTAGCTCCTCCTAGCAGGTTTTAGATTAATATTTAGATACAGGAGCATTTTCAATATCATGTTGATACAATCAGCTAGCAAACAATGACTTTTCTTTTGAATTTCCCATGGGAGAAATCTTGATTTAGGGGTCATTTTTATCTTCCCTTGTACATGCCTGGTTACCCTGTCCTGTCTGGCTTGGGCTGCTGCTGCTTCAGCACAGGCTGGCACAGCTCCCTGAGCAGCCCCTGCAGTGCAGGGCTCACCCAGGAGCCCTCAGAGGGCAGGGGCTGGGGAGAGGCAGTGCTGGGGATGAAGCTGGAGAAGTTTTGCAGAGCTCAGAGGAGAAGCAAACTCTGATGTGAGGTTAGAACTGGCAGTAGGGGCCAGTGTGTTTACCTCCCATCAGTCCTGCCAGCCTTTCCTGCAATAGAAAAGCCCTAAGATCAATGGGTCACAAAATGAGAGTGGATATAAAGGGCACTGCTAAAATCTGAGATCCCTGCTGTTAACAAAACATGGGGTCAAATTCCTGGGTGGGGTGAGCATGCTCCCAGTGTGCTCTCAGAGAAGGCAAATACCAAATTCAGTGTTGCACTACAAACTTCTGACCTAGACCACTTTTTTTTTTTCCTGGACCCAAATCTGGACTCCAGTGTAACAGGAGTTCCCAAGCAAGTCACACCAATTAGGCATCCAGTAGAATTTGTTATTAGTGTTGCTCTGTTCCCAAATACAGATACTGCTGAGAAATGCTGAAAACCTTCACTGAGAAGTGTAGAGACTGGGCTGTCAGGGCAGGGAAGCTGAGCTTGTATGTGCAGGTACATTTAAAGAAAGGTGAAGTGGCATCTTCTGTTCTGTCAGAGCCTCGTGGCAATGCAGGAGGGAGGAATCTCTGCCAGTGTTCAGTGGCACATGCTGGGACTTCCATTACAAAGCTCTGATCTCAAACACAGGGTGCAGGTGAGGAGGGCTGTTTGCAGCTCTCTGTGTCATCAGCACCTTGTTCTGAACAGAAGGTGAAGCCCTTTTGGCATCTCCCAGTGATTCCAAACACGGGCTCACGTGCAGTAGCAAATGCACAGTGCAGGTCATTCAGCATCCCCTGGCACCACTCTGGGGGAGGTGAGGCCAGCTAGGAGCCTCCTGGAAATCTCCCTGAGTGCTGGGTGGGTGTTTCTGCAGGCTAACACATCAGGAGAACAGAGGTCTATTTTCTCACAGCAGGTAATTTTGAAATATCTGATACCATATCTCACTTGGGCTCCTCTTTTATGTTATACCACAAAGTGTGTTATGGTGGAATAATCTAAAGGGAAAATTTTGCCATTACATGGTACAATTCTTTTTAAGAAAAAATGAAAAAAAACCCCAATCTTCAAAAGCTTAAGTGGGAGGAAAAAAAAAAACAAGCAAAAAGAGATCAATTTTCTTTAGTTTAAAAACCATATCCCCGAAGAAAGTGGCAGCCAGTGGCAGCCCTGCCCTCTAGTGCTGTTGCAAGCGAAGTGTTGGTGCACAGTTCTCAGTCCAAACCTGGGCTCACCTGAGTATTCTTTAAGGCAGATTAGAGTGGGGATTTTTGTGAGTTTTATTGGGTTTTATTTTGTACTTCTTGTGGTTGGTTGGTTTTTTAGGGCAATGGTGGCGTTTATAGTATTTTCATAGGATTTCACTGCAAAACAACCAAAATCAGCCTCAGACTTTGACAGATGACAGGCTCTATAAAATCCCTGAAGTACTTTGAGCATCTAAGATAACAATTATAATAAAAAATTCAGTCGGCTGCAAAAGAGAACGAGTGTTTCTGTGATTCATGACTAACTGGAGCTTCCCTCCACAGCATTGAGGGCGAGTACGTTCCCGTGGCGGGCGACGAGGTCACCTACAAGATGTGCACCATCCCTCCCAAGAACGAGAAGCTGCAGGCAGTGGAGGTGGTGATCACTCACCTGGCCCCTGGCACCAAGCACGAGACGTGGTCAGGGCATGTCATCAGCTCCTGAGGTGTCCCCTGGAGCGTGGCTGGGCTCTGCTCAACCACTGGCTGCAGGACCTGGCTGAAGAATACTGTGTGTGAGGAAATACTGCATTGTCAATAAAGCAGAAGCAGGCCCAAATTACCATTTTTTACAGCTGGCCTGATTTAAAAAAAAAAAAAAAAAAGGCAATTCAAATGCTAATGAAAAAATATCTAGCGTAATGTGTTTACAAGAAATGTATTTAAAGAGACCTAGTTTGTGTGCTCGGTGGAGGAGGGGAGGTTTGGGTTTTCTTTTGTCTTGTGAACTGATTCCAGGAAATGCCCAGGGGAAGGGGGAGAGGTTTCAAGGAGAGCTCTTCTGGTGCAGATGGTCCAGCACAACCCTGAGCCCTGGGTGAGCCCTGTGCTCCCTGGGCTGCTCTCCCAGGGCTGCAGTACCTTTATTGCTGATAACAGTGCCTGAATGCCTTGGCCTGACTGACAGAGGTGTTCATTGCTCATTTGTTTTCCTCATGGAAGGAAGTTCACAAACAGAGCAGCTGCCACAGGGTGGAAAATTTCCAACAGGTGGTTATGCTCCAATGCCCATCAGCTGCACCACTGCAAATGGTGTGGCTGCATGGTGTGGAAACTTGTACTGGTAAAGCTGGGGTTGTTTGTGAATTTACTTAGGTGCCTTGATGGTTGATTAGCAACAGATTTTATAGGCCAGTATTTAAAAAAAAAAAAAATCCATCCCAAATTTAAATTTGCTTCTAGGTAAGTGGTAGAAAACCATAGAGTAGTGGATACTTCATAGCCTCTGAGTGTGTCTGGATTTTGACCAGGCTGAAGATTTGCCTTCAGGACTGCATCCAGCTGACTGCCGTGGTGTGCCAGGGGCAGGCAGGACAGCTGCACTGCTGCACAGCAGGTGTGTGCTGCCCCTGTGCCTGTGTGTTAAACGCTGTGCGAGTTCCTCTGCAGGCTCAGCTGTCCTGGTGGAGTAAATTCTGTGTCCGTTTCCCTGGCAAACTCGCTTGGTAGGATGTGACAGGGCCAACCTTCCCCAGACTCTTCATGTAGTTGTGCTACTAAATTGGTTTTGTTCCTATTTGCCTTCCACATTTTTTTTTCAAATTAAGCATTTTTATCTGTTATTTTCCTAACAGTGGATTTATATTGACTTTGCAAATAAAAAAGAGAAAAAAAAAAGGCACAACTCTTGTTAGTTGTATAAAACAGTGTAGCTTCAGTTGTGTATTTGGAGCTTCACCAAGAGGTGCTGGCTGTCCTGAGCCTTTCACAGCAGCTGATCTGCCCAGGTGTGATGTGGGGTCAGGAACTGCTGTGCTGGCTTGTTTTCCCTTAGCTGTGCCTGTGTTACACCATGGTGTACTGGGGGTTTGGGTTTGGTTTGGTTTTGTTTTTTATGACTCATAAGCCTTGGTAGTGGTGGGTTTATCACTGTGCAGCTTGTTGGAATATCAACCCCTGCTTTCTTTACAATAAATGCAACTATTTCAGTGCTTTAGTGTGTTTCCAGTCTGCTCCCTGGGTGGCTGATGCTGAAGAGGATCAGCTTTAAAGAAGGGGACAAGGCAGGTGCCTGCACATGCACTCCTGTGTGGTGACTTGTTTTATTTAAGGAAATGTTTTCACAGAAACAATTAGGAAATAACAAGGCCAGCACACGTCAGAGGAGGCTCCCAGGACACAGCAGCCAGAAATGTTGTGTTTGGGGCTGAAAACAACAAATGCAGCAGCTCTTAAATAGTCTGTCCTTAAAGAGCATTCCTACACAAGGGATGGTCCTGGTCCCAGGTCAGCTCCCACTAAAACAGGAATTAGCTGGGGAAGAAGTGGTAAAACAGTTTTGGTGCATGAGGTGCACTGCACTCCCCCTCTGTTTTTGTAAGCCCTTTTGGGGATTTCAGGTGGTACACAAACATTCTATTTTCTGCATTTTTAAAACTGTGCAAGTATCCCATGAACCTGCAACTGGAAAAATTCACATTACTAATTTCTTTGTACAGACAGGCAGCATGTAACAGGTCTGCTTCAAGTATTTTATTTTCCATAATGACAAATCAAACCAGTATTTTTTCATGATAAAATCAGATTTTATTCTCCTTTACTAAATCAAACCGTTTATACTCAAGATTACTTTCCTAATGCCAGATGAGAAAAGTAATACTAACAGTTAGACAGTGTCAGGCATTGACTTGAATTTTAATAGAAACAAAATTTAGGTCATTTTGTAGTATGAAAAAATCTCACCTACCCTAAATGCCTTAACCGGGAATCTCAGAAAATGATCAGAAAGTGACAGAAATATATTTTGCTTATGCGCTGAAGTTATTTTAATTAATTTTTAGATTTAAAAAATCGAATGATTTTTTAGATTTGGTCTGCACTGAGTGTAGGTACCATGACCTGACTTGTGCTTTGGCACCACATCCATCCAGAGGAGGGAACTCTGGCACCAGCTGGTCCAGCATTCCCAGGGATGGTAGTCAGGGACTTCTGGTTCAGTGCCATCTTCCCAATCCCAGGAAGAAATAAAACCTTTCCCTTTTACTCATCTTTCAGTTTTAGACAAGAAACTGTCTTACAATTCATGTTAATTCATATAGCACAAGGTAAGTATTTAAAAAAAAAAACCCTGCATCTTTTAAAAAGCTGCCTCAACATAAAAAACTAGGGATTAAGCCTTGCAGGCCAATTTTGAGACCATGAATCAACTAGAGGCAGATTATGCCTCCCCTTCACTCCCTAAATTGCAATTAATACAGGTATCTTAAAAACCAACCCAAAATTTAACCCAACCCAAACCCCAGAACCAAGCAAAAAGAAAACAATTTATGTGACTGGAAACTGAAAGGATGGTGCTAAATGAGCTCTGCTAAATGAGCTCTGCTGTGTTCCCCCACTCAGCAAGGGGTCTTCAATGAAAACATTTCCCTTTAGTAATGACTGACCTGCAAAGCACCTGCTATTCATGACCAATTACAAAAAGCCAATACAGAATGAAGATGATGTTTCAAGTTATTTTGCTGTTCTAACCGTCCTGGAAGTGTGAATTCTGGAAGTCTTTTATTTAAAAAATAGCTCTTCACAGATTCTTCTTGTATCCTGTGGGGATGTGACACTGTAGCCTTCTGTTCTGGAGTCTGTGAAAATTTCATAGTCATTCCCTCCCTGGAAGCAGAAGAGGATTTAATTTTATTTAACATAAAACACAGTCACAAAAAGGGACAAATAAAAGGATACAGGGAAAGAATGGACTTTTTCCAAGGGCCTGCAGTGATCAGGCTCAGTGAACAACAGCACTGCCCCTGTATGAGCACAGGTGCCCAAAATCCATAGCTTCATTCCCTAATTTCTGTTTGCCACACTGCTTCCACGGGGTCAGCATCAGCTCTCCATACTTCAACTCTCTGGAAATGCTGCACTGCCACTTAGAGGATTTAAAATGAACTGTCTGTGAGCTCTGTGCCAGAGGGACAGGTGATTACTTTTGCAGCTCATGTCAGGGGAAAAAACCTTTAATTTCAAGCTTGTCTTTTTCTTATAAAACTTTATCTTTTAAAATTTATAAAGTCCTGTGGAATTTAAGAGTTTTATAACCGTGACTTCTTATCAAACCAAGCCTTTCCTTATAAAACTTAGCCTGACACTGTCTTTTGGCCATATTCAGACAGCTTTAATTTCAAGCAAGTCCTTGTGCTTGGCAGTGCCCTCACTGGCTCTTGTCAGGTCTCTGTTGAGGATTTTTAAAAGCCTCTGAATTGCCCTGCAGAGCTCTGCCCCATGATAAGGAACAAGGGACTCTGTTCAGTTCCCCAGGGTGGTGACAGACAGAGCGGTGAGCAGAGGCACAGTGATAAGTAAAACAGGAAATAAATATGTTTAATAAACACCAGCCAACAAAAATCAATCTACACTGACCAAGCAGGACAATCAGTTTCACACAGCCATGTCACCTAGATGTTTAACAGAATTACACAAGTTCAATTTTAAAACATCCTCTGTTAAGGCAAGAACCCTGTGTTCAATTCAGGAAACAAGGAAAACCTCCCATCTGCAGCCAGGTAAACATGGACACGTTTATGCCCTGACTTCAGCTCTTGTCAGCATTAAGGTTACAAGGTTAGAACCTGCACTCCTTGAGGTTTAATTACAGCAGCTCTCAAATTAGTATATCAAACTAATGTACTCACTGGCATGGTCTTGTCTCCAAAGAAATAAATAGTCTTGTATCCATCCTTGGCAACAATTCCTAAGCAGTACCTTTTATCCCAGCCATCTGGGAACACATCGATGCTTATCTGCCCTCCTAGGAGAGAGAGGAACCAAGACTTGTTTCATTTCAACAATGTATTTCTGAAGGGAGAGGAAGTGAAAGAAAAACCTAAACTGGGTAAGATTTTAGGTAGAGGGAGCTTTGCAGAAGACACAGAAATATTGTGAGATACTGGAGTTAAGTCCTGCAAGTACAGAAAGTGTTTTATAGGATATCAGTTATTAGAAACATGATTCAGAGATTATTTATCCATTCATGCTCATCCATGTCTGAGCATGTTCCCAAATACTCACTGCTATCCAAATGAACCTTTTAAAAGAATTACATTTGACCTCTTTACTTTTAGAAAGGAAGGACACATGAACACAGCCACTGATATATTTACAGCCATAAAATCGTAGGCAAAATACTTTCCAAGGCTTTCAGAGTAGGAAAGGGGAGAAATCAGCCCTTTCAGCAGCTGTTCCAGTGCTGAACCCTTGGCCTTCACCAATACTAAGAGCATGATTCCCATGAAGCAGGTGTATTTACAACATAAATATAAATACCTTACAAAAGGTATTTACAACATAAAGGAGAGAGGAGAGCTGCACTGCAGATCACTTCTGCCTTAGTGCTTCAGCACTAATGCCAACCATACTTTGCAATTCTGAAAAATAATAAAAGGCAGGAGTGTGGTAATGCATTAGGAGAGAAGGTAAAATAAAAATGCATCAAAAATTAATTCTCCCTTATGATAATTTTTTTTTCCTTAAGCTTGCACTTGCTTTTGGATTCTTTCCTTCCTCCCACACAATGCAGGTATAGCTGAAGAACCAAGGACAACTGGAACAGCACTGAGGGAGTAGCTCTGATCAAAACTGATTCACAGAAACAACTCTGACTAATCTGAAGCATCTAATATGCTCCAAAATGAGCAGAATCTGTCACACAACTGACATTAAAAAACAATGAACCGATGACAAGAAATGAAGTTCTCTTTGTTGATGGATTTCAATTAAAATGTCCCAATAAAAGCCTGAGAGGAAAAAGAGGCTCAGTCTTGCCTGCAAGCATCCCCAGAGAAACCTGTCACACAAATGAGATGGGATGTCACAGCCATAAGAGAGTATGACTTAAATGAAATTTAAATTAATTGATGTTTTAAATGGCAAAAGTCTTACCTATTGAAAACGTGAGGCCTTTGCCTGCAAATTCTCTTTGTAGATCAGCTACAAATTTCTCTCTTATATGCTCCTTCTGTTAAGGAAAAAAAAAAACCAAAACCCATCAACAGTTACATGCTGTAACTGTGCTGATTTACCAATGAAAAGATAACCTAAAAACACCTCTAAAAAAGAATGGTTTTATTGATTTGAATGGACCCAGGCTGGTTACACTACAGAGGACACTGAGAAAGAATGGTTTTACCTAGGAGAGGGTTTTTTAGACACTCCATGTATAGAAGCAGGATGTTCAGTACTCTGGATATTGGATTAAAAACATGAGCCAAATCCACCCTTCTGCAAGTAATCCTTGCTATTCCAACAAAAAAAAAACCCAAAACACTATTTACTTCCTGAGGTCTGAATAAGGAAATTAGTTAAAAAGGAATGAAAAGGATTAAAATGAAAAAAAATTTGCACAAATTATAGAAGTTTTTAAAACTGCCTCCTCCAGGAGAGCTGGGTATTTTTCAAGAGTTGTAACTCACTTTATCAAGTTCATAGAACTCAAGTCGTTCTTCCTGGCTGCAGCTTCTTCCAATGGGGGACACATTTAACATCCCATTTCTGAACTCAATGAAAGTGCCTCTGCAAGGGAATTGATCAACAAGACAGAAAATAGATGAGAAAACTGCTCAAAACACTAAATATCACAGTAAATTTCCATTTAACTCTAAAGGCAGTGGGAATCAGTTGCCTCACTACATGCAGGTACCTCTGGCACCAGTAAGTTTTTTGGACTTTGAATCTGGCAACCTCATCATCATCCTTACTGGCTTTTGAAAGTACCATTTGGTTTAACAAGTGTGCCTGGAGCATCCCATCAAGCTGAGAGCCTGACAGGCCAGCCTGTCAGTCTGGGGTGAAGCTGCAGAATTCCCAGCAATGGGGGCAGTGTCCTGCCCTGCCTCACACAGCACATTTCAGTCTCTGCACAGCTGCACCTCACACATCACACAGAGCTGCTCTGGCTGCACTTCTCACCTCTGGAAAGCACTGTGCTGCTGAATTCCAAACATGGCAAGGGAACACTCCTACTTCAAAAGTGAATCTCCTTCCTTCTGACATGAAAGTGCTGAATCAGTATTTCAAGCCCTGTGCTCCAGCTGGGAACCTGTCTTTGTGTGCATGGACAGAGCTCTGTTCACACACACAGTGCTGTTCCCCAAGCAGAAATTACTCATTTTTTTGCTGACACCCTGAGCTGAACTTTATATCCCCCACGGAGAACAGGACCACCCTGAGATGTCTGTGTGCACATACCTCTTCTTTGGCAGTTTAATCTTTGCAATGTAACTCAGGCAGTAGTTGATGACATCTTGAAGGATGTCCTCGCCCAGGTGGCCCTGAATGCTCTAACAAAACAAACACCATTCAACCAAGGGTCCAGAATCTGAGATTCTAAAAGCAAGTCACATGGAGAACACACACATTGGGTAATCAGGCATGGTTAATACCACAGAGAAACAAACATGCCTTCAATCAGTAACATCAGCTGATGCTCATGTGGTACTAACTAAAGGCTCTCATTTTTCTTTTTGTTCATTTTGTAACACCAAATTGTTCTTTAATATGATTCCTAGTTGTACCTGCTTCAGAAGGAAACTGTGCCACAGGAGCAGCCCTAAACAAAAAGCTGCATTTAATGTCTGCTACAGCCAAGCATGAAGAAATGGAGCTTGCTCCTGCAGTAAACTGGAACCACTGGTCAAGGCAGCAAATTCAGCCAGGATCTCTAAGTGTTTGCTCTCCATTATTTATGTTAAACATTACATGCCAGATGAATGATCCATTAACAGGACTAACACATGAAAGCAGCAGCAACTTTGGTCTTTGAAAGGGTGATTACAGAGGACTACACTGTACAAATAAATCAAAGTCTTGTTTAGAAAATGTCTTTTTCTCACTATTGGAAACTTCACACTTACCTGCTTGCTCAGGAATTTCCCATCTTTGTATGCTACCAGGCCATTTTCTGAGAACACATAGTCATATTTTTCAATCACTGCAAAAAAAGCAAAAAGACAGTAAGTCATCATTTCCCCACAATGCTTAAGGCAGAATTGTCTTAAATGTTAATTAGCTTAAAATACAGCAAACATTAGCTCCTAAAGCATAAAAGTTTCAGCAGCACAGCATGAAGCACAAGATTAATGCTAGTCCCACTTCTCACTGTGATTAACACACACCTGAAATCACGTGAAGTCATTTGACTTACCTGTGGTTTTACTTAGAGGGATACAGCGCAGCACAGCATGAAGCACAAGATTAATGCTAGTAGGGACACAGGTCTTTGCATTAAATGTAAAGGAATGACCAAACAACTGGCACATGGCCTGGCTTGAGAGCAAGTCCAATACTGCCCTTTTAGGTTTGTTTCCTCAGTGTCACTGATCTTCAGCAGATGCCTGGGAGCTGTGAGTCTCAGCACCACACAAGATGATGTGGTTTACTGGAGAGCACTTGGACCGCAAACCAACTGAGCTGTCTGGGCACTACAGGAGCCTATCACTGGCATCAGTTAAGGGAAGACCATAAAGAATAACGGACTGAGGCAAGAGTCCATAGACACAGAGCCCCACAGTGAACACAACCAGGTCCTCAGGGATGTGCAGGACAGCTGAGCAGCCCACAGGTATGGCACACACACACAGGGTATGGCACACACACACACGGTATGGCACACACACATACACACGGTATGGCGCACATACACACGCACACGGTATGGCACACACACACACGCGGTGTCGCACACACACACGGTATGGCACACACACATACACACGGTATGGCGCACATACACACGCACACGGTATGGCACACACACACACGCGGTGTCGCACACACACACGGTATGGCACACACACATACACACGGTATGGCGCACATACACACGCACACGGTATGGCACACACACACACGCGGTGTCGCACACACACACGGTATGGCACACACACATACACACGGTATGGCGCACATACACACGCACACGGTATGGCACACACACACACGCGGTGTCGCACACACACACGGTATGGCACACACACATACACACGGTATGGCGCACATACACACGCACACGGTATGGCACACACACACACGCGGTGTCGCACACACACACGGTATGGCACACACACATACACACGGTATGGCGCACATACACACGCACACGGTATGGCACACACACACACGCGGTGTCGCACACACACACGGTATGGCACACACACATACACACGGTATGGCGCACATACACACGCACACGGTATGGCACACACACACACGCGGTGTCGCACACACACACGGTATGGCACACACACATACACACGGTATGGCGCACATACACACGCACACGGTATGGCACACACACACACGCGGTGTCGCACACACACACGGTATGGCACACACACATACACACGGTATGGCGCACACACACACACACACGGTATGGCACACACACACACACACGGTAAGGCACACACACAGGGTATGGCACACACACGGCTGCCTGTACCCAGCAGTGTGAAAAAGCCCTCCCGAGGCTCTGCCACCAAGGCAGGCTTTCACCATCAGTAACAACCTCTAAATTTGATATCCAGAGACCTGCACAGTGCAAACAGGCTGCGATTCCCGAATGCCGGGCACTAGCTCCCCACAGCCTGGGTACACCACAACACCACCCGGAAGATAATTAAAAGCAGGGAAGATTAATGGAAAGGGAAGAGGGGGACGAGCGGGGTCCAAGCTCCACGTGCCCCTCACGCTGCCCGGCCCGGCTGCACCAGCGCGGCCCTTACCGTCCTCGCCCAGCTGCTCACGGATCTTGGCCAAGTCCGAGCCGCCCACCACCCCCACCTTCAGCTTCTGCCGCAGCCGCTGCAGGAACGCCGCCATCTCCGCCGAGATTTTCTGGGGTCCAAAACAGAGCCGTCAGATTTGCCAGAGGCCAGCGCCTCCATTCCGCAAGCAGCAGCCCAACGGCGCAGCGCCGCGCGGGGCTTTAAGCAGCGTTAAATGAGTTAAGCGTGCCCACGGAGCCCACGGCACAGGGCATGCGGCGGGCCCCGCGGGCGGGACGCGCTGCGCCATCCGCCCCGCTCCCCCGGGCTCGCAGCCCGTCCCGCACTCGCCTGGCGCGGCGCCGTGAGGGTGCCATCCACGTCGAACAGGCAGAGCGCTGCGGGCGGCGGCGCCATGGCTGCGGCATGGCGGCGGTGAGGGCCGGGGCTGCCGGCGTGGGCTGTTCCCCCTTGTCCTCCTTCTGTCCTTTCCCCGTCTCCTTGCCTTTCCTTGTCTCCATCCCTGTCTCCATCGCTGTCGCCATCCCGTCGCGGGCCGCTCGGTGTCGGGTCCTTGCACAGCCACATGGCCGCGCGTGTTGCAGCATGGCGGGGGCAGCGCGGAGCTTCCCTCCCGCCTTCGCTCCGCAGTTCTGCACGTCCCATGGTCTGCTCCCTCCTTCGGCCTGATCGTGCTCTCCTCCCCTTTACCGTGCTTAGTCCACTTTTCTGTTTCCCTAAAACTGCTGTTGAAGTTGTTTAGCGAGTCGGCGGTTTCAGCAGCTTTGCTGGGGTATCGCGCAGCCAGCGAGAGGCGGGGTGGGCAGGGGTCGGTCACTGAGTCACTGATACCAGCCCTGCTAGCAAGGTTTTCCCTCTGTCTGCAGGGAGGGATGCGAGCACGAACACCAGTTTCCTACCAGAGCACTGGTTTAGGGTTACAGTGACTTTAGTGTCACTTTACTTGTGCTTTATTGTTTGTAGGGGCCCGAGGGACCAACTCTGAGCTCGCTGGTTGGGTTTTAGAGACTCAAAGATGACCCGTGGCAATGTTACCTTACAGGCTCGGCTCTGCACTGCTAGGACTGCAGTCTGCACAGCAGCAGCTTTCGGGAGATCGCTACAGAAGGAGCTCTGGACGAGGTCGTGGAGAAGGGAAGCTGCTCGCCTGCCCTGGATTTTTGGTTCGTGGGAGTGTTTGCAGTCACAAACCCAGCGAGTTCATGGTGTCAGGAGTTATCTCAGGAGACCACGAGAGCCGTCTGTGTGTCTGTCCCACTTGGCCCCTGCTGCAGTGGTCCAGCAGAAGGCTGTGGATGGGAGGACAGAAGAGTTCAAACTGGTCTACAGGTTCCCAGGGATAAAGTACTGCAGGGTCCTGTCGAGGCTGAAGCTGCTGCAGACTGCCACCTCCATGGTCATGCTGCCTCCCATCTGCTACCTCTACCTGCAGGGCCAGGTGTCCCAGAATATCCTCCTCTACACAACTGGCATCGCTGTCTTTGCTGGGGCAATGTTGTATGGTATGAGCTACTTTTTCAGAAGGATTATTGGATTCATCTACTTAAGTGAAACTGGACAAACTGTCAGAGTGGCCCACTTGACATTTTGGGGAAGACGTAATGATATTTACTGTCCCATAGAGACAGTGGTGACTTTGGATGAAGTTGGAGATAGCAAGGATGAGCTACTCCACCAGTTCAAGCGGTATAACAGTACAGATACTTTGTATTTTACAATTAAGTATGGCCAGATTGTAGACAGACAGAAATTTGCTCAAATATTTGGAGAATTTGTGTGACACAGCAGCATTTCCAATGACTTTCCATGTTCTTTGTGTTTATTGTTCCATGAGGTTTAAGTAGTTTACCAAACTAGACATCCCTGTCCTTTTCCTGTGCAAAGCCTGCTGTAAGTGCACCCAGTGTAGAGAGTCACAGTGGTAAGGCACAGCCACTGGATTAAAGGTCTTGCAGCTTGTGTGTGGTGTGAGGAGTGTCTGTTCCATGTGGGATTCAGTAATGTCACAGCATTCCAAGCCTGAACTGTCCTTGGAATGTGCCATAGGAGGCCAAATTACTGGGGCTGACCCTGGCTGTTTGATTCTCTTGGCCTCTTTGGTGGTTATGCAACATGAAAAATCTCTTGAAATGAAATGCAGGAGCTGCCAGAGCATCCTCAGTTCAAACTCAGTGTTTCTTTCAGCTAATTTCAGGTTGGCTGGGAGTCTCTGGAAATTAAAGCTGGTCTGGTACATCCATACGATGGGTACTGCTCACATATCAGTGCAATTGAGGGAACTGGGAAGGTGTGTGGGCTGTCCTGGCCTCAGGAGGGTCCTCCAGGATGGGAGTGAAACTGGGCAAAAGAGACACTGGCAGCTCAGCTGTTAAGTTAAAGGCTGGGACAATATTTCAGGAGTGTCTTACAGAAATTGCCATTCTTCATTGGAGTGGGAAAACCAGCACCTGTCTCCATGAAGGACTGTGGTCTTATTCCATGGTACTGGTATGATTTCTCCTTTTCCAAAACCTTGGTAGAAATGAGGAATTTAAACCCGAGAAAGAACCAAACATATCATCTATAACATATAATACATTTTTTGAATTGTCAGAAGCAAGATAAATCCTTACACCCCTCTTCTAGTTCTAGCTTCATTTGAAACTGGCAAATAAACTGACTCTCACCAATAATCTGGAGTGTTCTTTCCTTATTTCTTCCTCATGTGAAGTGAAATCTGTTTCTTGGTGGATCAGCAAAGGATCAGTTAAGTAAATTGCCATTTAAGTGCACAGGATAACCCTGAATTACTATTTCTCATGTTTAACTTTTCCTAATGGGGTTCTGTGAGTTTAAATTTTGGCTGACACTGTGTAGCACAGCAATATCAGAAGAAATGCAAATGTTCCTTGGTGTAAATATCATAGCAGCAAAATACAGTGGGTTGTACAGGTATACTGCATTTCTTGGAGGTTTATCTTCATCAGAATGTATTTAATAATGCACTAATGGTTCAGTTCAGGCATGCACTGTGTGTAAAATGAAGAGTCCTGGAGAAGCTCAATTATAAATATTTTATTTAAGAATATTGATTACACATGATTGATGTCATTTGTTATGAATCTGTGTACAGTTACTAGTTACACCATGAAGTGTACTTAAGTATTTGTTTAAACATTTATTTGGCACTGTCTACAGTATGCTGTAAACAATATTAACTTTATATGCTTCAGCTGCAGTGCTTTCTATGTATTCTCTAACGATTTCATCAACATGTTGTACACAATTATACAGTTACTGAGTGTCAGTAAAAATTATAAAAACACCTAGAGTAGTCATAATAAAAGTGAAGATGTGGTAAGACTTCAAATTACTGGACCTTTGCTTCTGTAAAAGTACAAGACTTGCTAGAGACATTCACTAAAACTACTGCACTGATATGTTGAACAAACTAATTCCCAAAATGCTGTCAAATCCAGTTCTTGGTTTGACTTTCCTTTTGCTGATAACACGCTTACGAGGACAGCGATGACAATGAAGTTTTGTTGAACACCAATTTTTACCAGTCCTTTCCCCAGATTTCTACAACCTCTGTTCAAAAACCTGCTCAGGTTCTGCCCAGCTGGCACCAGAATTCTGCTTTCTGCAGATGTTTACAGAAATCCCACTGGGTTTAAGCTGGCAGAAGTGACTGTGCTTGAGTTTCCCAATAGCAGTACTTTAAAATGGGAAAACCATGATTAACACTTCTCAAAGCAGGTAAGGAACCTTTTCACATTTTGGTAGCTGTATTAAACATGTAAATCTTTTAACTTCTCTGTTTCTTACTATGCACTTAAAAATTGTGGTCAGGTCCTGAAAGGGCAACTGTAAAAGTCCATTGTGGTCCCTGTTTTTTGGTGCACAACAAAAAGTTAAACTTAGTAAACAAAATCCAGATGCTCACCAAAAAAAAAGAAAAAGAAAGGCACCAGATCTAGTTCAAGTCAGCCTTCAGCAAACAGTAAAGAGACATCCAAAACAATTCTCTGAAGAAAAACAAATTAATGAACTGTTGACACATTTTTTGATCCTGTGGCTTTCTAGAAGATCTCTGAAATATCAATGACTTAGAATATACTATTAGAACAAAAATAGAATTAACTTTGCATTATAAATGTGCAGTCAGGACTAGGCCTTCACTTCACTGTAGTGGCTCTGATACCAGATAATGGCATTTCTGCTTTAGTTTTACAAAATACCTCAAGTATTTGTGTAGAAGTTATAGATAAATTAATGGCTATTGTGTGTTCTGGGCAAATGGTAAAATAATCTGGAATCGTTCTAGACTGCTGGCAGAAGTGGAAGAATGTGCTTTGCATGGTTCTCTAAGCTTTGCAGATTACATACTTCAGGGTAGAGTTTTCTCTGTACAAGTCTGCTTGTAAGAGAAGTCAAAAGTTTTAAAACCCATCCATGATGAGGACAAAAGGACAAGGGCTTCAGTGCCACTTGCAGCGCTGTCGGTGTGGCTGAGGGCACCAGTGCCCCGTGAAGCAGTGAGTGCAGGCTGGGCAGAGCTGCCCTGATGCAGTTGGTGTGGCAGATGCCTGTACTCGAGGGAATAAAGCTGGAAATTACTCTGTAATACAAATACTGTGCTTGGCAGTGGTGGAAAGCAGAGCTTTCCTTGGAACACTGATTGGATTCCAGCTGCCGTTGGAGAACGGCACCCTGTGTGGCAGCCGTGTGGCTCCGAGTGTTTGGCCACGCTCGTTCTGAGCTTCTGGATGCTCAGACAGTGCAGAGTCAGGGACGTGGCTGCAGGGAGGACTCTGCAGTTACCATGGCCCAGGCCAGAAGAGGGAGGCTCTAGGGATGCACAGTGAGGGACAGCTGCATGTACCTGCTGGTGACCAGTGCCAATGCTCTGCCTGGGGCGCGTGCGCGTGGAGCAGCTTGCCTTGGGCAGGATTACAGACAGAACACAAACCTCAGTTTATGACTTTACACTTATCTTGTAAGTAGAGAAGACATGAATTAATGCAAACTAATTTCATAATCAGCTGTTCAGTGCAAGGGAACTGCTTTTTACTTGAAGTTTGCTAAGATGTCACTGAAAATGTTCAGGAAGAGGTGCGCGTGGTGGTCCTTGAAGATCAGCGTGGGACGAAAACGG
The DNA here is from genome assembly GCF_017590055.1 of Onychostruthus taczanowskii. NCBI lineage: Eukaryota > Metazoa > Chordata > Aves > Passeriformes > Passeridae > Onychostruthus > Onychostruthus taczanowskii. Next base: position 2,648,809 of record NW_024499128.1, on the reverse strand, counting down.
ATGGATCTGTCTCCACAGCCCCCCAGGACAACACCTGAAACAGAACAGAATAGGTCCTCTAGTCATTTCCATCTTTGCCAAATATCCAGAAAAATTCAGGTCTCTGAACGGGGATACCCTCACTGTGGAGGGCCAACAGAAGCTCCCCAAATCCTGCTAGCCACACCATGATACAGCACATTGTGGTGTGAATGGCCTCAAGCTTCACTGCAGCTTAGAAGGACACTGTGGTTGCCTGGAGCTCTTCTAGAAAACACTTGGAGCTTTGGGACTCATCCTGACAGCAATGGAAAGAATCCATCCAGCACAGAGCTCAAACAGCATCTGAGATTTCAGAGCTGCAGTACTCTCCTGGTCAAGTGTCCTGGTGCCACAACAAGACACAGGAGGTTTCTTTGCATTGGTTTTTAAACTAATTTGTTTTTAATGACAAGAAATTAAAATGTCTCAGTGCCTGCAAACCTCTCCCTGCAGTGTTTTAAATGCACTTTTTAGCCCAAAATAAATTCTTTTAAATGTTTGAATGAAAACCCGGATTACTAAGTTGAGCTTACCATGCCTCAAAGCAGAACCTTGGTTTACCATGAAACAAACCACTTGCCTGCTTTCCTTGCTGACATAGTTTCCAAGAACAAAAAATGAGTCTTTTACACTATAGAAGTTCGGTTTCACCACAGTTTAGATGCACCCTGCCTGCTTCTTTCAAAAGATAGGAGTAACAGCAAAAACAGACAGCAGCAAACACAGGACCCACACAGTTAAATCCAAAGAGAATTTTACATGTGGATCCCAAGGTTCCCCTCTGGATACCTGGGCCTGTCTGCAGTTAACAGTTCTGTGGGAAAAGAGGGATGTCACTGTAGATCTGTGCTCATTTTAGGCACTTGTATTTAATCATTAGGTGTTCCTAGGTATAGGAATTGTGTATTTATAAAACTCATCGTTCTTCTCTCTGTGTTTTCCTGAGTGACACTGACTTTAGGCACTTGTATTTAATCATTAGGTGTTCCTAGGTATAGGAATTGTGTATTTATAAGACTCATTGTTCTCTCTGTGTCTTCCTGAGTGACACTGACTTGCTTCTAACTTTCCTGTTTCTAGAAGTAAGCCATGTCCATGGGCACCTAAAGTCACTCCAGAGGACTCTGAACCTGATGTCACAAAAACTCATCCCCTACAAAGATCTCTTCCAGTAACCTCAGACCTGCAGAGGCTGGTAAATGTACACACCGTGCAACAGACTGCTTAGAGGTCTCTGACAACATTTCCAGAAAAGTCTAAATCCAACTTTGTCATTTCACTACTGTCCTCTAATATTGAAATACTCATGCATGATATGAAAAGGAAAATGTGAAGCATTACCTACACATGAAGCTCATTCACAAACACAGAGTTTCTTACCTTTGTTTCTGGCTATTGTAATTAACTTGTTTCTAGTTGCATCATTTGGAGTGTCAAACGAACAGAATGTTCCTCTTCCTCTCACTCGGCTGATGAGATGGGGGTAACGAGCCTGCAGAGAGAGGAGAGACAGGCACATGGCAGGTGCTGCAGCAGAGGGCACCTGGTGGCAAGGCTGGCTCTGCCAGGTGGGAGGGAACCCTGCTGCCTCCTCGCTCCGCTGGAGTGCAGCGACGCTCACATGGTGCTCTGCTCAGCCTGCAGAGCCCCACACACAGCAGGGAGGGAGAATGAGTCTCACCCATGAGCTGGGTCAAGTAAAATATTCTTTGGAACGAGCATAACACACCTTATTTGCATCTACAGTGGACTCCAGGAAAACCTGAGCATAAACCATCTGCACTGGGGCTGGAAACCAGCTCATTCTTCCCCTGCACTGAGACACTTGCCAGTAGTATCTGCATCACTTATTCTTAATCACAGTCCCCATCTTTTGGAAGAGCAATCATATATATATATATATATATATATATATAAAATGCCTTTGGGAGGTGAGCACCTGCAAGCCTATCTTTAAATGCCTGTCTGTAGAGCTCCACAGTAGAAGCTGTAAGGAATTTCCCTTAAACAAGGGAGGGAAAGATACAATTTGCTTATTTCAACAGCCCAGCAGAATTGGAACAAAATATGCAAGGACCTTCCTTTGAAAAGAACTTTAGGACAAAGAAATACCAGCTGCTTACAGTAACAAAACCTTCCAGCAAAATAATTTAATTAGCTGCGGTACATACCTACAGATATTTTGGGGATCACCCTTTATATTGGATAAAGCTATATAAACCCAGCATTTTTAAGTCAGTGAAAGAAAGTTTACTTCAATATTTCCAAATGGGACAGTTATTCAGGCCTGTGTTGAAGTTACTATAATGGTCTAGACCCCAGTTCTATCTCCTCAGCCCAAGTGTTTAAACTGGATCAGGTCAGATCCTGCTTCAGCACCAATTTCTCCTTATCCACAATCCTTCCAGATGTTTACCTGCAAATCCAGCAGCCCAGTCAGCAGTGCTTTCCCAGCATGGGTTGCATTGTTTAGAAGGTCCTCTGTTTTAATAACCTTAATGACTTCAGCGAGCATAAGGTTCTTGGATGGATCTCCAAGCCAGGTGTTAAAAATCCGGTAGGGCTTGGGAAAGAGTGGAAAAAGAGTTGTGGAACATGTTAACAAGCAAATCACTATAAATTAAGAAAAGCAAGTCATCACACTGGCAGTGCAAACATGGTGTATGAAAAAGCATGCACTAATCTCACCAACCACCCTTATTCATTTGTAAAGCAAAATCCCATTGCTGAGCTGAAACACAGGGTGATCACTTCATGCTTCTCATTTAGTGCACTCTGCCTTGCTACTCTGATGTCTCATTGAAACACAGCTACTGATAACAGGAAATCAGCATCATCTATACAGGCTTTACAGCAAGCTTTATGTTCTTCCCCTTAATATGACTTTTCATTTATTACATCTAAAATGTCATTAGTGCAAAGAAGAAATTTTGCTGACAGAATTTGTAATGCTGACATACAAACTCTGAAATTCCCAAGTTGCCCTACAGGAGAAGGTGTCAGTTTGTGGCTGGATTTTGTACTGAAGGATTATTCCATTAGGCTTAACCCAGTTCTCCTCTCCCCCCCACCAGCTTTATGACCTTGGTGACTGACAACAACTGGAATAAAAGTGAAGAGGTGCCGACAACTGTTGTGTGAGCACACAGCAAGTTTCTGTGAAACAGCAGCCCCATCCAGCTGAAGCTGCACTGCTGGAGGAAACCTTGTCCCTTCCTTGGGTGTCACAGTCACTCCTCAGGGGGTCACCAACCAGCACAGAGTCCAGGTTTCATTAAAAATCTTACCGCGTTTGGCCTGAACTCCTCTTTGTGGAAAAATCCTCCTGTCATCATCTTCTTACTGAATGTTACCACATCAGCTGGGTCATCCAGGCCCCAGTGCTCGTGTGCCCAGAACTTTCCTGTGCAGCCGCCTCCCGTCTGCACCTCGTCCACCAGGAAAGCACAGCCATGCTGCAGAGACACGTGAGGAGCAGGGAGTGTGAGCCCTCCTTCCCAAAGCAGAAACACCTCCCTTAGTGAACACATCAACACAAGGCATCAACCCCTCCTTCCTCTCCCTTCACTCCCCTCCTCAACCCCTCCACTAATGCCACTCGTGTCAGATTTCATAATTAAAATTTCAGCTCTTTTTTCAGGAAGGCACTAGAAACTTGTTTTCTACCCATACTCATCAGGTACATGTTTTTATATAGTCTTGAGCATTTCTAGAGGATACCTGAAAACTAGAGGAGCAGAAGTGGCATTTTCAAAGCCCCTGAGGGAAGCAGAGTGTCATTTCTAGGGGCTTTGTTTGTTGGAAATACGAAGTCTCTGCCCCCAGTCAGAGCTGGGCATTATGTGGCACAGAGGCAGTACCAGCAGCATGAGCTGGTCGTTTTAGGGGGCTTGAAAAGCTGCCTTTTCAGACAGCTCTGCTGAAAGAGCTACTTGTGAGCTGGCAGTGTGGGTTTTTTATGTGAAGGACTATTTTGTCCAAACTTTGTGATAGGGAGAGCAAGCTGTATCATAATTCTGTATTTAAAAACAATGGGTAAGTACTTTTGGCAGCATCTCTTCAGCACACAGATATTTTGAGGGTGAAAAAAAGCATGGAGTAAATATTACTGGGGGTCATAGCTTCTAAATAGGTAACTTTACATTCCAAATATCAAGACATCTGTCCTTTTCATTGCTTTATTGGAACATCAGCACTGTGGCTGGACCCAAGCTGTGTTTCAGCTTTTTTTTTTTTTTCAATTAAAAACATGTCATTAAACATTTATACTTTTCACAGCTTGCTTGTTCAGAAGCAGAACCTCCTCAAACAACAAGCATGATCATTTAAAGAACACACCTGCAGAATTCATAGCTAATGAATCAGAGTAATTTCTCTCTAACTTTAAAATTAGAAGATTATTTATTGGACTGAGGAAACCATTAGTGTGAATCAAATGGAAGAGAGGGATTGCTGCTATGTGTACATACCTACCCTGACTGCTGCTAAGGAGGCCTGTGAAACCCTCCAAGAGCCTGGGGCACGGCAAAGCCTCTGGAGACACCCACATTGTGTGGGTGCATCTTTTAGCTACCCCTGAGTGCCCAGAGAAATGTTTTCTTACCTTTCTGGCAATATCTCGCAGCTTTCTGAAGAAGTCATCTGAAGCGTGATTGTCCCCACCCTCTGACTGGATTGGTTCCACAATGATCCCAGCCACAATCTTCTTCTTTTTCCTGTACTTTACAATCAGGTCTTCCACCTGCAAATCAAGCACTTATGGCACATCCTCCTTCCAGAACATTTGTACATTTCCTCTCAGCTAGATGAAATCTCATCAGAACTTCAACTTTGCATGGACATTCCTGGCTATAAAGGTACCAGGAGGCACGAAAGATTAACAAGTGGTTCCTCCAGCATGTACTGCTGCCTTCTTGTTCCTGAATGGGTTTAAACCATGTCCTAATCACACTGTAACTAGCTGCAGTGTTATCCACAGTGTTGTGAAAGCTCTAGCCAAGTTCAGCTGGCAGTGTGCTGAGCACCACTGCAGCTCACTGGGCCACTGCTGTCATTCCATCTCAGTGATATGGAAGGGGATAGATTTTGTGTCAGAAACCAAAACTCTGCTAATGCATTAGAAAAGGTAATCTGGAAAATTCACTTTTTCCAGTCACCCACTTCAGATATATTAAAATTAATCAGATTAAATAGTACAAAAATACTGTTGTAAGGGGCTGACAGATAATTCTCATTAACCTCCTAGTGCCAGTTGCTGCAATTAATGGCATGTTTGTGCTTGAAATCTCTCTCACAGCCCTCAGGGCCACAGCCCCTGCAGGCTGTGCAAAGCAATGGTTTCCAAAGGGGGCCAGTAAGCCCAGCACAGACTTGCTAAGAAAACGTTTGCCTTTTTGGTTTATTTGTTTGTTTCTAAAATAATGGCATCCAGCATTGCACTCCTCCCACCAAAGCCACCCTGGGGCAACCCCAGGGAGGCCACTTGCTGTGCTGTGCTCTCTGAAGGGAGGCAGGTTTGGCTAAGTGGTCTGGCAGGTCCATCTCTGCACAATCTGAGCTTTACACCACAAGCTGCCATGGAGAAGCTGGAAAGGCTGAAATACTCTTAGAGGTCCTCTCTGCAGAGAGGGTTATCCACAGTCACCCACACTGTGCTCTCTCTCAGCCCATGGCCCTTTGGCAAGAGCTGGCAGGTGAGCTCACTGTGATACAACCAAGTTCTGAGGGTGAAATTTCACTTTGGGGTCACTCATGCAGCCCTGAATTCCCAGTGAGCTGGCAGGGAGAAAGGTCTGACTGTAAACAACAGTGAATGCTGCTCCAATCACAGGCTGTTCCAATCCCTGAAAACATTCTTTTAGTGAAAAGCACTAATCCTACCAACACTATTCATTATTTCAAATCAAAAACAACAGAAAGCTGCCAGGGAATTTTTTACCTCCTCTAAACAACGGGCTTCTTCCTGTTGATTCTCTTTCACAAAGTCTTCCAGGGGATACTTTAGCCTTGGAAATGGAGCAATAGGCCAGTCCAGTGAGGGAATGTCCAGTTTGTGAATTGCTTTAGAGTGAGTTGTAGCTAAGCAACCTAAGCCCAGAGAGGGAAAAATTAAAATAATACCCATCTAGGACCAATACAAGAAGAAAAGCCACCAAGAGGTGAAAAATGGCCTCACTGTAGAATTCTCTTAACTGCTCTGTGTTTTTACTGTCTTCTGAAATGCTGGGTAATTGGATTTAGTCAGGCCTAAATGGATTGCTCTAGATCTTAAGCATCAGATTCCACATACTCTGTTCCAGAAGAGCAGGAGAACCTCTGTCAGTCTGAACGAGTTGCTCAGACAAGGTGGGTCTCATCCCTCCAAAGACACAAAGCTCACAGTTACAGCACTCTCAGGTAACATGCTTAGAACAGGGATGGAGCTGATATAAACCAGTAAAAGTGAGTGACAGCATGTTTGTGGTGATTTTACCCCAGGAGTTAGATTTTCATGAGTACAGACAGGAAACTACAAATTCAGAATGAAGATAAGAGCCTGTCTGAAAAGAAATTTTCAAAAACCATAAAATCAATTCCTACTGTCACTCAACCATTCCAGTGCTGGTGGGGCTTCCGAGGCAAACCTTAATGAACCTACAGCTTCTCCACTGGTACTGCGTGTGTAAGGACAAGCACACTGAGCTGAGGGGCGAGGGGGGACAAGGGACAGCTTACCCAGGGTCCTGCCGTGGAAGCCACCCATGAAGGAGAGCATGGCGTAGTCAGGGCAGCCAGGGGGCTGCAAGCAGAGCACACAGTGGGGTCAGCCAGGGGAAAACATCCCCCCCACTGCCCCCTGAGCTCCTCTTCCATCAGGCACCACCAATTGTTACAGCCTCCCCTTCAGCAAGTACGCTGGTCAGCCCAGCCCTGCCCCAGCTCGCAGAGCCCCGAGTTAACAGGGACGAACCCGTGGTGTGGCTGCTGTGGCCTGACATCACTGCACAGCGGAGCTCAGGCAGGGCTGAGCTTCAGCACGGACCCCCTCTGTGCACAAATTAGGAGCACACGCTTATGGGGTGGCTGGGGCTGCGGGGGCTCAGTGAGGAGGCTGTGCTGGGCTCCCCTGTGCTGCACCCCCTGCCTTCCTGATGACTCCCTGATCTTTGTGGGGAGCAGTCTCTATTTCACTATTTCCTAAATGTACAAAGCCCAGATTCCACTTCACATGTAGCAAACCAAGCTTTTCCTCCCAATCTTCCCTTCCAAGCCCAAACCATTGGTACATCTGTAGATGTGGTAAAAAAACAAATGTTACCTGGTTAATCATGCAAGATTCCAGTTCTTCTTTTGTGACATTATTATGGCCCCTCTCCTTGTTCTGCAAAAAAACCACAAACAACCCAACATGAGTGTCTGTAGTTGTAACCAAGGCATTTATGGCTGAACCACAAACCAGGAATGCTGGTATTCAGGACTGGAGTCAAGGAATACCTATCTGTAGCTTTTACATGCTGACTACCATTTGCATTTTCTTTATTTCCTTTACTTTATAACTTCTAAACTTGTGTCAATATAAAGTAAAAGCTCAGACAAAGAGGTTTTAATAAAGATTTTATAATAATTATAGAATATAAACAACATAATGAGCAAGACAACCTCCAAGCCTCAACTTGCTTTGCAATAACAATTCTGATTATGAGTAAGTACTCATTTCTACATGTAAACCTACAAAAATACCTTAATGTTTTACTTACTCTGTACCACATGAATATTGCTTTAAAGGCATTTTCATTAGAGCAGGATCCACAAGACATGGTCACCACCTGTGACAAACCCTTAGGAGCCACCTGTCAGCAAAGACAGAAAATTGTTCTTGAAACACTGAATGCAATTATAGTGCAAAATGATAATACAGTGGTGATAATAATGATGATCAGTCCACAGGTATCTCAAACTTACTGATAGCAAAGACTCCTCCAGTTTTTCTGTAAAGTTCTCTGGAGGTAAAATCCCTAGGGCAGGTCTGTTGATAAAAGTGCTCTAGAAAGACAAAGCAAGAGGAATTGTTAGGTCTTACTATCACATGGAAAATGTGTTGATATCAAAGCAGTTCCATTTTATTCTAATTATAATTACCAGGCAGAAATCTGTATCATGGCACAAGTAGTTTTAAGGTAGAGATTACTATTCCTGCCTTACATATATTTTTCTGTCTAATCCTTACTACTTTATTCTTGCAGGACACCTTAGGAAAGATGCATGCTAACTCACACTGACATTTCCTCTTCAGTATTGCCATTTTAGCTGCTCAATCTCCATTTTCCTTACACACAGGAAATATGCTTTAAAATCTTTATGACTTGCTTTCAGTTTGAGAAGCTAAATGTAGTTAGGACAGCAGCATTTTCATCCTTAGTGAGCTTCAAGACAGACCACTTTGGAACACTGGAAGGTGGAGCCAGGCTCCAGGCTCTTCAGTGGAAGATGAGAAGCCATGGGCATGGATCAAAGCATGAGAAGTACTGACGTGGGTACAGGGAAAAGGTTTTGCAGGAAGAGAACAGTGAAGCAGTGAAACAGGCTGTTTTTCTGGAGGTCTTCAAGGTCCCAGATAAAACCCTGAGTACCCTGGTCTTATCTCACAGCCACCCAGCTTGGGGCAGGAGGTTGGCCAAGACACCACCTGAGGTCCCTTCCAGTGTCAGTGGGGCTGGGAACTGGCCACATCAGGATTCCCACCTTTGGGAAAGGTCATTTTGGTGTCAGGGAACAGCAGCCTGCAGCCCACACAGGGGTTTCTAAGGAGCAGCTGTGGAAAAAGCCCCTCAGCCTCCCTGGTGCACTAATGGAGATGAATGTCACATTTATGCAATTAATTTAAATTGTGTCATGGATTAAAATCGATTCATTGCTGCTCTTGGTCTTTGTGGGTAATCTTATTTGATTCATACCGTGCTACTCTTTATTTTAAATTAAATTTTCTCAGAGAAGGACAAGCTCAATAAATTTGCCAACTGCCAAGCAGCTTTATTTGCCCTTTTCTTTTGTTTGTTGCTTTTCTTGTTGAACAAGTAATGGCTGAAATTAAAGGCTGAGCTTTGATAAGTCTCAATGGGTCTCCAGAGGGGACACACAACCTCCTCCCAAACACTCATATTTTCAGTGCAGCTCAGGCTTGCACATTTATCAGCATCCTTCAGTCCTTCTCCTCAAGACAAATATTCATTCCAAGAGGTGTGAGGCACAGCAAGGGCTGTAAGTGGTCACACTGCACCTGTAAGGACATTTCATCAGGATTCCTAGGGAAAACCAAGTATCACACAAGACAGAACACTGGATGTGCTAGGACTTTGTAAATTGTTTAAGTGTCTCACTTCCAAAACACTGTTACAACAGACTCAAGCTTAAAAGAAAAGCTAAGCAAGGATGTTAATGACAGGTTAACACAAAGTGTTTGTTCAGTAGCTACGAGAAATGGCACTTGACTTTTTATCTCAGTTCAGAAGTAAATTTTCATATCACGTTCAAAAGTGAAGAGCACAAATTTGTGGTGAATTTGATTATGGGTTGTCACAGTCAATTGACAACATTTGCCATTAAGCAGAAAAGAGTATTTTTCTTTTGTAGTTAATGAGATACCCAGAACTGAGAAAAATAGACCACTGACATCAAGCTGCTGTGGACTCAAATAAACAGACGCACATTCTGTGTTTATAGCTGGTAGAGAGGGTGTGTGGAGCATTACAAACCAAATGAAAAGTCCCTCCAGGAAAACACCAACCCCTTTGCCAACACTAATGGAAGTTGTGCCACTCATGTGGGACTTTGGAGGAGTTTCTCCACTGCAGGCTCCCAGGGGTGTCACTGCCCTTCCCCAGTGGGCAAATCAGCAACTGCCACCAGCAACTGGGCTTTTTGATGTTTTAAATTGGTTTGGGGATTTTTGTTTGTTTGTTTTTTAAATTTGGCCTTGCCTACTGACGCATTATAGTGAAGATATTATTCTCAGAAATCATCTTTATGAGTTAATGTAAGTATTCATAAATATTGGTCTTTAAAAAATATTCAGATCTGCCTTTGATAACTCCAGCATTTCTAGTCCTGTTTTTTATTGGTTTTTTGTTTGTTTGTTTGTTTTTTGGTGGGTTGTGGTTTGGGTTTTTTTGTTTGTTTGGGTTTTTTTGTTTGCTTTTTTTTAACAACTTGAGGTATTTTAGTCCTGGGAAAGGCAGAATTTCTCACCTGAAGACATGAGTACTCCATAAAGGAAATCAGCTCAGGGAACTCAAATTTCTTTGCCCTGCTGGAGTGCACTTAGGAGCTGGGAATCAGCCATTATCCCCAACTTCAAAAAAACCCCTAAACTTCTCACAGCATTCCAAATGTAGGGCACCATGTCCAAGATATTGTATTATCTCTCAAGGTTTTTGGCTTGCTTTCAGGCTCAAAAAATCTTCAGAAAACATTATTAATAATATTAATTTGAGACAGTAAGTTTGAACTAGGATTTAAATGTGGCTGCAAATATATCAGGTGCTTGCAACACCCAAATGTTTATTTTTTGTAAAACTTCCCAGAGGTTTTGGTGTTTTCTTAAACACTACAAAGCTCTTTTCATCTAGTGGGAAGTAAAGCAAGCAGATCCTATCATACATTAAATTGAATCATTAGCATTCACTATCAGTCTAAGTTAAAAAGAGAAAGCCCACACCAAGGAGAGAGAGAACTCCTTCACGTCCTTCATGTTCTAATTCACTTACCAGGTTCTGTGGCTGCTGTAAAAGCTTTATCAGAGAGGGATGGCTGTAACCTAATTAAAAAGAACAAAGAAAGAAAGAAAGCAGTTCTTTTTATCTGGTTTCAATGAAGTAATGCAAAGCATAATCTAGAGAATAACCATAACTTCATGCTTGACTGTTTATGTGTAACTTGTATATTTTTAACTAATAATGGGACTTCTTTTGAAGAAGGAGAAACCTCTGGGCTCTTTGTGCCTCAGCAGCCTGTCTGGGTGCAAGGCACAGCACAGCACTGCTGTTGGGAGCTGTGGCACACCCATTTCCTCACTTTGACAAAGTTTTCTTGGAAAAAGATGCAACAGTTTATCCTTCTTACCAAGAAACTAAGCTTCAGTTTGAACACATTGGAGGTGCTTAATTTATACCCATTGGTAGTCTCAAGGATAACTTGCTTGCTTACAGGCAAAACCAATTTATCTGGTGTTAAGAAAAATAATCTTCAAAGGAGGCCAGAAATTTCATTTTAAGCCTGATCTCTAATGTATGAAATACCAATGCCAGAGATTAACATCATCTTTTAAATTTCCTTTTAGAAACAGTTGGAAACCTCATCTTCCCTACTGCTCAAGAAGTCAGACAATGGTAATTTTGTTACAAAAGCTTATTGTGCTTCTGAATCCCCATTCCAGTGGAATGACAACAGCCCTGATTATCCTGTTTGAGCAATGGAGCATTAGGAGACTGTGTTAACAAAACAATTATAAATTCAGTTTTGAATATTTTAGCTGAAAACAAATGAATATCCATATTGTTTTAGCAGCATGTCATGCTGATAAATCTGTTAAAATTTTTATGAAGATAATAATAGTGGCTATTTGGGACACAGAACAACTAAATCTGCATGGCGTCTGCTGTGATGGGAAGAGCTGTTCAGCTAGAGGGAATGACACATTGAGAGCTGTGTCCTTGAGAACTGCACCTGTGGCTGCCACTGAGAGCCCCTTTGAGAGTAAATCTAGTGTTTTAGAAATCTCCAAAGCACAGCTACTGTTGCTCAGAAAGCTCAAGGATCAGCTCTGGTGCTGCCTGTAAGAACTTGCAATCCTGTCGCTGCTGTTCCCACATGTAAATGCCATTGTATCAGAGATACCATTCTCCTACATAACACAAACCTCTGCCACCCCTGATTTACCCTTTTGCACCCACACAGAATTCCTCTCCTGTTCTCTTCACTTCAGGCCAAAGGGTCTGGTCTTCCTCCTAGCACTTCCTCATCCTTGTGCCTCCTCAGAGGGGCCCCAGTGAAGGAGGAGACTATTGTATTTTCAGGGCACTCCGTGGCAGGGAGGAATGATGCATCTGACTCCATGTTCTCAGAAGGCAAATTTATTACTTTATTATACTATAGTATATTAAAGAATACTATACTAAACTATACTAAAGAATACAGAAAAGATACTTACAGAAGGCTAAAAAGATAATAATGAAAACTCGTGACTCTCTCCAGAGCCCTGACACAGCTTGGCACTGATTGGCCAAAGAGTGAAAACAACTCACAGAAGAACCCAATGAAACAATCACCTGTGGGTGAACAATCTCCAAACACATTCCAAAGGAGCACAACACAGGAGAAGCAAATGAGATAAGAATTGTTCTCCTTTTTTCTGACGCTTCTCAGCTTCCCAGGAGAAAAATCCCAGGCAAAGGGATTTTTCCAGAGAATGTGAATGTGACAGGAGGGGATCCTGAAAGCCCAGCTGCTGTGACAGGTCGGGCTGTGTGACAGGAGCTGAGCTGGCATGTGGGTTCACAGGTAGGAACTAACACCAGGAAGAAGTAAATGCTTGAATAACCATTACATAACGTGGTAGACAAGTCAAACAGCTCCAGGCTGGCATGGCAAACAGGCACTAACTCATTTTGGTGCCATGACCAGCACAAGGGTTTGCAGCGTTACAAATCTGCTCCCAGAGCTGGCTCTAAGGAAGGGCACCTGCTCCATCTCTCTTGCTGGTGTCTGGATCAGCGTGACAGGAACGTACATGTCCTCCAGGCTCATGAACGTGCCTGTCTGCAAAAGGAAAAACAACTAGCGCCTGCTAAAATAATGAGATGGAGAAAGCCTAAAGAATCCTTTGAACTGAGCAGCAGGCTGCTGTCAATAACGTCAAACTACACCTCTCTGCATCTCCCCAAACAAAACAGACCTTTCCAGCACTGAAAAACACATTGTTTCATTTGCTATTCCAGGATGTTTGCTGGCAAACATGTCAATAACATCCTTCTTGCAATTGGCTCCATGGGGTTTCTAACTCTGTTAGACAGAATAGATGTAGGATGAAAGGACAGCTGTGCAACAACTGCCCTTAAAAGTGTGGTAAAAAACTATATCAATTTTTGTTTTTCAGCAAGAGACAGCCTAGAGCATCTTTGCCTAGACGTTTTTTATACTTTATTTCTTATCTCTCCACACAGGCACTTATTACTTCTCAACCTCTGCTGATACATATATTCTAGTGTAACAGATCATTATTAAATCTTGGGGAGTCCTGACAGATTAATGAAAGGTTTTATTGGATTTACTTGCAGAGAGATAAGCACAGATGACTAACAAGCACCTTGTGATCTTGTTTTGCTCTCCCAGTCCAGGCCCTACCTCTTCACCAAGAGGGACATTATTAGTAACCTGGGCAGCTTCAGATAATCTTGTCATTCAGTACAACTGAAACGCTTAAATTAATGTTATGTGCTGGACTTAGGTCAGCCTGTAAGTACGAAATTTCCATTTACTCTTTGTTGCTGCACATTTTAGAGCCATTATTTGAGAATGTTCAAGAAACACTGTACTGTAGCTCCTTTGGGACTGAGGAATGTGTTCCCTAGGATAAAACCCAGCTTGTCCTTGGGAGGGCATTGCCACATGAGAAGGAGGAACTACATGGCTTAGATCAGTCACAGCAGTGGAATCTTGTCCTATGTCACCAGTTTTAACCAACCAGAGAAAGCAAATTGCAGAGCCCCTGTCCATTAAGAAAATATTTGCTCCATAATACTTCAATATTTTATACACAAAACTGTATTAAAAGAGGTATGCTTGCACCATCCAGTACCAGAAGGTCAGAAAGCCTCAGTGCACTGTCTGTACTGTTTCATTCTTTTGGAGCATGCACTGACTTTCATACTTTGGAGTGTGCATTTGACTACATGACTGAGACTTGTTTCTCCAAATCAATTTCTTGTGTGAAGAATGGGAAGCCATGTAAATGCATCTCCTGTCCTAGAACCTAAAATCCAAGCTCACTGGTATCCAAGCATTGTGCTCCTGGGTCTCACCCCTATTTCCACATGAACAGAAGCCAAATTATCTCAGTGAAGCCTGAAAGATACAAAGCAGTGAGAGCTTGTGTTGGAGGAAAGAAGCTACCGACATTGCAGGGTTCAGGAATGATTTCACTGAGTGCTACAGGGCAGCAACAGCATTGGCTGCAAAGAAGGCTGGGGTAAGTGAACACCCATAGCAATCACAAGGTCTTAGATGCCAGAAGTTTGGTAACAACCTGAACATCATCAAATTCTGTTTCCCAGGAAAGGAGGCCTGTAGGGATGATTCTGAGTCATCACAATTTCTATACATAGCACAAGATCTACCTTTTAAATTACCCCAGCACTTCTGCTCTTTTTGCTTCTGCAGTAGTGTTTTTTTGAGCAGCTGAGAGGAACCACGGATGAGGAGCACACGAACTGGACTGAACTGAACTCCACTGAAACCTGTATGCCCTGCAGTTGGGGCTCACATTTCTGCCCTGCTTCTGCTTGCAAGGCTTCTCAAAGCAATCAGCTGACTCTCCCAGGCACTTGCCAGGCCCTGTGCCTGCTCCCCCAGACAAATGAGCTGCCACCTTTGCTTTCAGTCAGCACCACAACTCAGTGCTGGGCTTCTTTCATCCTGCTGCAGTCCACATGGCTCACTCATTTTTTTTTCCCCCCACTTATTTTGAAATAGAAATATTAACTAAAACATATAATTTCATGTTAAAATGTCCACATTATGCTTATTAATGTTTAAAATAGTAACATACTGTTACAGAATCACAAAGTCACAGATCCAAGCCAAAAAAACACAACCTGAATTGTGAAACTTGCACATTCAAATTGAGATTAATACTAGCGCTCTTCCTGGCACCACTATGCACTTTGAGAGAGCTTTAGGTATAGAATTTGTAGTCCCTCCAGCTATCCAAACCCACCACTACACAGTACACAGCAGTGAGCTGTCCCTGACCAGAACAAGGTGTTCATTATGACACTTCCATTTTTTAAAATTAATCAACCAATTTCCCTGGTGGTGCCTGAGATAAGAAAATGACAGGTTGAGGACAAAACAAAGCATTTTGGTACAACTGTCTCCTACCTATTGGGATGGAAGAAATCTGAGAGTAGAGATCCAACATACGATTGCCATCTACATCTACGAGGTAATTCCCTCGGCTCTCTTCATAATTGCAAAAGAAGTGCACAGCTTCTGCATTCTTCAAGGAAAAAAACAATTAGTGCTTTCAAAAGTGGCAGTATGTAGGAAGGTGCAACTAATGGTTATACAGCCAAATCTGATAAAAATATCTAGTGCTAGGATAAAAAAGCACATTATATTCACTGCATGGGAATATCTGTACAGCTATTTTTATAATAACTGTTAAAAGGGTAAGTCTTTACCTTTTCTACAGAAATGAAGCACAGACATGGAGAAATTGCTCATCTTAGGAAGGCAATATGTACTTAGGCTGACATACTTTTAAACTCAAACCATAATATACCTCTTTTTCACTGGCCACTCTGTAACCACTCTGAAGCTTTTCTTTAGACACACACAGTTTAAACACATATGTTGAAAGAAAAATCCCTGATGCTAGCAAAATGATCCTGAAGTATTCAAAATATACTACAAAAGATTTTATTCAAATGCATATATAAACCACACATAACGTACTCAGAGTGGAAACCCTGAGTCAGTGTTTCACCTTTCTCTGTGGCACTAACATACAAACCAGGATTTTAAAACAAGTTCTGAAATCAAAGTAATCAAAGTGTTAACACCCCCCAAAAAATAGAAAACTTGACAAATTACCTGAATGCCATTCAGCTTCTTCATTAATTCCTGAGAAAAACAAATGGCATAGTCTCAGGTGTGTAATTGGCAAATACTGATGGAGAATGTTTATTTCTTTTATATGATCCCATAAATCATATGCAAACTTTGTAGTCCTGTGTGCTTACCAGGCAACTCTACCTGCCACAGGAACTTTCATGGTGCATCTCGCAAATATTACAGTCAAAACTATGACCTGTGGCATGCAGAGCTAAACGGGCTGCAAACACAGTTTAACTGTAAATCTCCAAAAAGGGAAAGCTGCCTCTTCTATATTGACCAACTGAACTGAGAAAACAAGAGAGAAATCAGAAAATAAGAGAAGCCAGAGTCACACAGAAGGGATACTGGTACATTGGTTCTAGAAAGACAGCTCCGTTTTGCTAAAAACAACAAAAAAACCTCACGAAAATCAAAACCCACCATGTGCACAAATGCTGACTCTGCCAATATCCAGCAAATTCAAACTCTTGCTTCATTTCAAAACCTAAGCATTATTTCATATAATGAAAAGTTTCTATTTCAGCAGGAGGACAAGTGACCAAGCCTGATCAGATGTTTTATTAAAATGATGCTCTTTTGCTTTGAATTATTCTGTGGGAATAATTATTATTATTATATGGGAACTCGGTAGTTGAGATTCAGATCTGCCTCTCAGAGAGGGGCATTTTATTAATGAGCTTCTCATTCTCAACTTCCTGATAAAAGTGGACATAGACTTATGGAATTATATTTATTCATAGCAGATTTAAGGTTTAAAATTAATCTGTTTTCCAGCAAGTTAAACACAGCTAAATATAAAAAAAACAAGTTACTATACTTTGGAAACTTACTCTAGATCGTGGTCCAGGAACTTCTGTCTTCATCAGAGGTCCATCATAATCAAAATCCACGTCAATTTTAGCTGCAGCTTGACTGATATACCTGTGTCCTGTAAGAAATAATAAAAACCTGAGTACAGACCATATTTTCTGTGCTCTCCTTTTAGAAGATACATCCATACTTTGCCTAACTGAAAACACTTGACAGATGAGACCAATTACATTCAGCTGTCTGAAGTGAACTATGTACCTCATCTTTGACCAGTCTTAAAATAAAACTCATACCAGTGAGGTGGCATTAAAAAAAAAACAACAAACAAAAAATCCCAAGGGAAATCACAAGGCACCCCCAGAGAAAGAGGCAAATCTTCCTGTAAAGCACAGGAGGATTGAGAGCACATCTCTTTCCATCTCTTTTGTTGAGTCTGTCCATTATGCCCTGTGCAAGCTTTTGCCATAAATTCCCCACTCCTACACAGAGAGATGGACAACTACCAGTAATAACCAAAAAGCCTGATGGAGTCCACAGGAAAAATCCAGTATGATGCTTTTCAATAGCCCAAAGAACACTCTTTGGGAAAGATTTGTCTCAGGAAAGTAAATGGCCTTGTCTCACATAAACCAACATCCTGCAGTGCAGCTCTGAATCTGAGTCCCAGTCATTGCCAGTTTTCCTTCTGATCTTGCTGGTTTTTATCCACGTGTGTATGGTATCATAATAAACGTGACACCTTAATGAAAACAAAAGGCAAAAATCTCCTGTGCTTTACCAGTAACAGGCTCTGCTTCCCTTTCTGAAATAACTGTTTCAAAACACAGAATTTAGGCAAACTTCATATGACAGAGACAGTTCTGGTAAGCATGTATTCCAAATATGTACACATTCCATTAAGGGTATCATGGAATAATATGGGGATTGTACATTTGCAAAAAAAGGAAATACAGACACCAAAGCTCTACCAAGGTGACCAGCAGAGACAATGAGCTTGCTCTGGTTACATATTGAACTAAACCAACATTCTTGGCAATTACATTTTTGTCATGGAGCATCTGCAAACCTCTACCCAGCACAGTATCAACAACAAACTGATCTTAATACTCTTAACTTGGGGGAACCACACTCAGACCTGAAAGAAGAGGGCATAACTTTTTTAATATCTGTGATAGACATTTTTAAGCTGGTGTAATCTGGATGGCCCAAAATTAAGATCCTTAGCTCTCCTTGTCACCAGCTGCAGCTCAGACCCAGGCTCAGCATGGCAAGTCAGGCAGCACCAGCTCTTGCCTGGGCACTTGGAGCAGCGGGGTCTGAAGGTGCCACTCACCACATCCTGCTGTGCCAGGGCCATGCTGCCAGGTGCTAAACCAATAAACTGCACCCCAGTTTGGCAGAGGTGCAGGGAGGGAGATGCCTGGGCAGCCAGGTCAGCAGTCAAACACAGGGAAATCCCTGGGGTGCAGCACTGCCACCAGAAAGCCTGACAGCACCACTTCCATCCATACCCACCTCTCACTGCCAGAGCTCTCTTCCAGGATTGTACTGAAAATGTCTTGTGTTTGGAAGTAACAGTTGTTAAATAAACCAAATATTTATCAAGGAAAGCAGAAGGTATCCTGTGATACTGCTCGGCAGTGCTTCGAGCACAGCCATTCAGCCAAAATTTCCAACAGTGACTCGAGATATTTGCCTCAGCTTGTGTCAGCCCAAGCTGGGATAGCTCAAGCAAGCTTGATTTCAAGAAACTATTTGGAAAATCACCGCCCTTTGAAAGCATCTTTGAGTACTTAAAGTCACTGCTCATCCTGGGAAAACTTAGTCTGCAAAGATGATCATTCTCCCCAGCTTTAAGTCAGATGTGTCAGTGCCTCTCTGCAAAGCTATTAATAGGTTTTGTTACAGCAACACCATTTTTGTGTCATTCTGTTTAACATTCATGTAAACTGGAGACTGCACGGCAACTGCTCCACTGAGGGGGGAAAAGCTACTGCTTGTAAAAGATCAAAAGGTGACTATTGGCACAGCCAGGGGATGCTGGGGGCACAGCCAGGCTGGGCCAGCCACAGCACTGACACACAGGGAGCTCTCCTGGCTAAGGGCACCTGCACAGCACAGACTCAGCCTCTCTTACTGCCATATGGCCCAAGACTTTTGCAGCACAATGCTCCCTTGGTGCTCAGGGATGTGTCCAAAGCCTTGTGGTGACAAAGGCAAAGCAGCCCAGCAGTTTGGAGTAGCTGAGAACTGCAGCTCAGCTGAGGGCAGCAGTTTTCTGAGCACAGGGTATGGCCCCAGCCCTGCTCCCTTTACAGCCCATTTCCTCATTCCCAGCCTCACCACTGCCCTTGCTCTGCAGGCCAAACAGGAGCTCAGGCCACTCTCCAAAGGCTCAGAGGGGGTCAGAGCCCTGCCAAAGGCAGCCTGGGCACCCCTGCCTGGGCACTCCCGGCTTTCTGGCGCTCCCCTCTCCACACCCCCTGCAATGCTTTGTTCTGCATTCTCCGAGAACAGCAGGACACGGGTGCTGCCTCCTGCTCTCCAGGGCCTGTGGCCCTGCTCACAGCACAGCTCTGGGACGTGGCTGCTCTCCTGTAAAGGCTTTTCCAGGCACTTGGACAGGGTGATGGATGGCTGCATCAATACCTGCTTTGTTTAGCCTGGAGGAGGATTTCAGGCCATGCTCTGTCTCCCTTGCTTCCCCCCAGCCCCAGCATCAGCACCAGTCTCCTAATGGTGCAAGAAAATGCAAATAAATCAGGTCACTCACTGTAGTGCTTCATCCCCTGGGAAACTGCAGCAGGCTCTGCTCAGCTGGCATTTCTATCTTGAAGGTACTCAATGAGCTTTGCAACTCAGCCCAAATTTTTACTGTTTGACTTTTTAATATCAATTTACCTTGCAATAGAAACCCTGAAGATACAAGACACAATGTAATTCAGGCTACTCCAACTGGATATTTGGGAGTTTTAGACATTTACAGGCCTGGACTGGGTTTTTGCCTCCCAAAAAGACAGTAGAAAAGGGACAGGTAAAAACTGAGATTGTCACAATGACCAAGCAAGGTATTTTCAAGAATTGAGAATCCCTGGTGGCTGGTTCCTAACTAACAGCATTAACTTTGCAATAAAAGGTAATCCCTTGAGTTTCTGTTGGCATCTGAACAAACTACCTTAGAAAAAGGGGATTTTGTGTTATATTAACTTAAGAACAGGAGCAAATGACATAACCTCAGTTCTCATGTTCCAAATGTGTAGAGCTAATGGGCTCTGACCAAGTGTCCTTCTCTAAAGAAGCATTACCAAAGCTCTTAAATTACATTTAGCTGACATGACCAAGAACAGCACCCGTTTTTCCCGATAAAGCTATCTCTTTTTTATCATGGCAAAAGTCAAAACACAAGCATAGGTTAATGAACCTCATTCAGAGAGCACATAGGCTGAACAATTTGCACAGAATTTTCTACCCATCCCATTTAAAGAAGGTGGGCATAATAAGTTAAATTCTACTCTTCTTGCAGACTTCTCAAATCTCTCATCACACATAATCTTTCTGAACACTTCAAAAACATCACCAAATTATCACATCCTTCCTTTTCATCCAGCAGGATGTCATCACATGCTAGCAGGCAGAAAAGCTCATTTCCCAACTTTGCTTCCCCACGCTGCCCCCCTTGCTCTCCAGGGGACCAGTCAGCAATTTTAACAAAGTGCCACATTGCTATAGCAACATAATTAATATAAGTGCACCCTGCTAATTTGGGGATGCTGGTAGTCACAAAGAGCACCACTGCTGGCAGGTCTGTGCTGAGTGCTGATCTCTTATAACAGAGCTGCAATCAAGGCAGGGCTAGAAAGAGCTTGAACCTCTCATGTGTCTGACCAAAAACAACACTCACATTAACACAGTTCCTGAGTGTGCAACTGGGGGAAACTCCAGTGGAGGCACTGAAAGGACATGGGTGCAATGAAGAGAAGGAACAATTCCAAGGAAAAGGAAAAGGAATGAAAGCCCATGCTGGCATAAGCAGAGCTCTCAAACACAAGAGTCTGGCTGTGAAGGGCTGCAGAGGGGCAGCTCTGCAGTGCCCAGGGGGGCACATGCCATGTGCCACACCACTGCTGCCCTGTGCACGTGCAGACAGGCAACCCCCCTTGCATGCCCTGAACTTCCCCTCCACAGCGTCGATCAAACCACCTTCCAGACAGAATTTTTAGAGCATGGAGGCCCTGACAGCCAGAAGTAGGAGGACTGTGATTTCCTCTGAGTCCTCTTTATGTGTTACAAGTAGAATCTGTTACTAACAGATCTTGAAAGGGAATGGCAAAAGGCCAGGCTAGCTAGAGATGTTTGGGAAATGAACATCACTATTGCATAACATTGTGAAAAGTGAGATTGCTATTTACAGAGTGCTTATGCTGCAAGATCAGAAGCTCTTCCACATGAGATTGTCTGTGTTTCAGCACTCCCACATACACGCTTTGGATTCTCCAAAGATGAAAGAAAAAACTAATACCACACAGGCCATAAAGAAGTGGAAACTCCTGGAAGAAAGAACAAGAGAAGTTCCCCTTCACCATCCCAGCACAATCCCAAATCAGCTCCTCAGGAGAGTTACAGGTCCATCCAACCACTGCTCTTGTAGTTCTTGTGATCTGAACCAGTTGTAACATCCTCTCTCTTCCAACAGCTCAACAGCTACAGAGCTCATCAGGGCACCTCTGGAGGTGAGCAACCAACCACAAGGAACACCCAGGTGGGAAAACAGCCAGCACTGCTACAGCCAGCCTTTGTGGCACAGAAGGAACAAGAAAACTGGACAGGAGTATCACATTCACTCAAGGAACCGAGAACAGCAGTCCCAGCTCAGACTTTGCCTTGTAGCAGAGCTTGCTTACAACAACAGGTTTTATTTATATGATTGTTTTTATATAGCTCAGCTTTTTGTGAAAGCGTGTGATCAGACAGAAAAGTAAAGGTTCCTCAGTCCAGCAGGAGAGGTTGCACTCAAGATTCCAGGGCTTCAGCTGAAACTGACCTCAAGCTGACCTCTACAATCCCAAGAAGGGGATTGTTCTCTGCTTCTGCCATACATCCCTCACACAAATCCAGGCTGTTCTCTCTGATTTCCTTAGGGAGGCTTTTAATGTACAAACCAAATAAAAAAAGTAAAATGTCTTTGCAAGGATCAATACTGGAGACAAAAGTGTGACTGAGAATAAATCATTCTCATGGCTTTCCAGCCTCTTTGTGGTAACTGTGATGGGGATAAGTCAATAACTAGTATGAACATCTCTCAGACTTTACTGCAGTGCACCCAGGTGCTAAACATTATTATCCTCTCCAGAGAGACAGCAAACAAGTGCTAGTCTACTTAGTGCACTGCACTGGAAGGGCACAGACTCTGGAGGAGAAAAACTGGACCTATGAGGAGAGATTCAAACAGTATTCAGCAGAGAAAAAAGTATGAGGTCTTGTGGGAGGTAACAGTTATCAAACATGTAAAAGGCTGCTGCAAAGAAAAAATAAACATTCCAGCCTCCAGGTCCTCTGAGGGCAGGACAAATAGTAAGGATTTGATTTTTTCCCTGTTGTGAAACTTAGGCTAAATATTAGAAAAAAAGTTTTAAAGGTAAGGTCAGTCCAGCAATAAGCAAATTGCCTGGGGGGGCTGCAGAAGCTGCAGAACAGATCAGCATCCTAGAAGGGCATGGGCATGCACTAATGCTACCTTCAGGCAGCAGCCTGACCTTCTGCCATGCTTTCAGTGCAGGATTCAAAGACAAATTCAACCCCTTTGGGTAATCAGCAGGAAACTGAACTACATCTCTGGAGTGCCAGCCTGTCCTAATAGCTATGGGACTGCCCTACCAGCCAACAACCACCTGCCCCCAAAGCATGGAGCCAGAACAGCTTTCCTGCTGCAGTGCTCAGCTGATAAAAGCAGAGCTGGCACAAAGGGAATAAACATTGATATGCACACTACCGGTTGTGATCAACTTGCAGCACACCAGGCTGATAGGAACAACAGAATTCAATTCAGGTAAGATGTAACACCAAGATAAACCCTCATTCTCCACCAGCAGCTGCCTCTCCTGGCCCTGCCTGGCTGATTCCCACAGAGAGCACAATGCAGGAGGCTTTGTAAAAGGAAGATTAGGTTAGTTACTCACTCTATTGTCATTCTGCCACCCTTCACATTCTAGTGAACTTTAACTTTGAGGGCAAACTATCAAGCAGATCAAACAGAGAAGGAAAACAAAAGCATACCTGATTAAGGGCTTCTTTTCAAGAAGGGCATGACACTTACAGGCTTCACATTTTTGGGTAAAATTTAAGTCGGGTATTGCTTATTATTTATTACTTATTATCACGTGTTTTGCTTAGCTTTTGCATTTTGATCAACTTAAATGATTTCCATTTTCCATTTCTAGTTTGCTTGACAGGGTTTAACATTGTGTAAGGGGAACAGTGTGCAGTGGTTAAATAACAAAGATTTTCTAACAAGAGAAATAGTCAAGGATGAAAAAAATCTCTTTGTGTAAATAAATTTACTGTAGATTCAAGATGAACAGGAAGATTTGCTTAATGCACACATACAACTGAAAATGACAGCCTACAGACACAAAGACCCACCAAGAGGCAATCTATTCCCTCCTCTCCACCTCCATCAACCCGTGGCTACCCTGTCATTTCGTTATCCACAAAAAGAAGTATCAGCCCAAATGGCACTGCAGGATTTCTGTGGGAGTAATGTACAAGTAAGTCTCTTTTTTAGCCTGTAAAGCTCTGAACTCAAGTGCTCAAAAATACCTCGGAGGCGAGCACTCTGGAGCAGAGAGCTCCTGGATGTCACCCTGAGCACCTCCCTAAAAGCCACAGAGCCCAGCAGCACTGCAGCCTGGGCTGGGGCTCAGGGAAATGGCCTGCAGCTCCAGCTTTGGCTACAGCCACCAGAGTCTCCTGCCTGTTCTGTGAGGCAGCAGCATCACAGGACACAGCTCCTCCTGCCAGGGGCTCTCCTCTTGCTCCACCGTTCCTGATCTCTGCTCACTCACACAAGTGTTCAGACCCAAAGGCCACTGGTCCCTTACACAGCCTGCAGCCAAAGCCCTCTGTTATTTGATTCAATATTTTAGCAGGCTTGGAAGTTTCCTGGAAGCAAGGATGCATTAATGGAGCTCAGAACTGCCTTCCTTTCCTATGGGGGTCTACACTCCCTCACTGATGGTGAGAAAGGAAGACGAGTTTGGGCACCTGCCCTCCACTGCCCACTTGCACCTCTGCGCTTGGGAAGCAGCAGGAATTGTACAGGACACTGGGAGGGACAGGGAGCATGAAGTGATGCTGAGGTGACAGATTAGCTCAAAGGACTGCCAGCTAATGAGGCCTGCTTGCTGCAAGCACTTCCCACTGCCCACGATGGACCCAAGGCTCCCTGCTCCTGCCCAGGGTGGACAATCAGTGCATCACTCCCAGAAACAGACATGCATCCTGCACTGAAACACTAATATCTTCTAATAGTTATAACACCCAACTTGGTGCTCTTTAGTCAAAGGTCAGTTGCTCCCTGAAGTGTATTATTTAAAAGGAAATCAATGATGTTTAAATTTCTGAGCAAGTGGAAGGGTGTGCTTGGTTTATCCTGGCAGTGGCAGAAGGAGCACAGTGGCATTGCAGAAGGAGGGTGGAAGGACAGGAGAAACACTAAGATTTATTCAGTCACAAAAAAAGCCATATTCATATTCAGCCATACTGTAACAGTACGTGGATGTACTCAGTGTAACAGTACGTGGATGTTCTTAAGACTCCACACCACTTTGTCCAACACAGCCAACAGGAATTTAGTTTCTGTATCTATTTTACAGAGACTGCAGATTTAATATACACATGCTAAATTTCAAGTCAGGGCCAAGCCAAAACTTGCCACTCACTTAGGAGGAAGTAGGTTGAGCTGTGTGGCAAGTTTTCATTTCACACTAGAGCTCACTTGAGGCAAAAACACACAACCCCAGTGAGGGTCACATCTTCATGCCAGTCACACAGAACTCTTCACAAGGGAAGATGGGCAAGGTTGTGCTACACAGCACAAAGAGAAAACCCAGTTCATTTTGATGGATGATTGTCTCATCTCTGCACCACGTAGTACCAGAGAGTAAAAGCAGAGTTCCAAGGCTGAAGAGCTTTACTTCAGTTAGCATATTTACAGGGCAAATTATTAACTTGATACACTCTTGTTTGAAAAATGAAAAAAATCAGATATACTTTGGGTTACAATTGTGGTCCACTTTGGACTACAACTGCACCATTATCTAAGATGCAGAACATCATATTCCTCAAGTTTTGAAAGACTCAACATTACAGGACAAACACCAGCAGTGTTCAAATTGGAATTCTGTCCACCAGCATAAAGTTAACACTTAGCAAGTACAAAGCAGGAAAATGCAAGGAAACACTTACCAAGTACAAAGCAGGAAAATGCAAGGAAACACTTACCAAATACCAGCAGTCTGGAGTTTTGCTGCAGGCAACAGGTAAGCTGTCGACTAAGCAACATTGACGCCATTTTATCTTTTCTTTACTGGAAAAGACTCAATCTTGAGAGATTTCTTTCTGGTTGATGTTCTGGAAAAAAAAATGAAAAAGAAAAGCAAACACTTATTCATGTCCCTGTAGATGCAGCCACTATTACTGTGCTGTACTCCCCCTTTCATTAATTTCCATCCAAAGGCACCGGGAGCATGGTTTGATGGATTAATGCTGATGTTCACAGCAGTCTCAGGACTGAGCCACACGTCTGATTCTTGGCTTGGTCTTGCTAAGGCAAATGACTTCTAGGCTAAAGCTGTATGTCCCAGCTTCAGCAGGGCCAGGGGGTAGGTCAGGACATATTTGCCCTTGCTCTTCCTCTCTGCTTTCTCTGTATGTGTAGCCTATGTTGAATTTTTAAAAAAAAAAAAAGTTTCCAGTCAGTCTCTCAAGCCAAAGCTGTTGTTTTTGATTTGACCTAAGTTTATGAGGAAAACCTCATCTAAAACAAAAGACAGCAGGACAAGCATTAGGAAATAAAAGAAAATAAATCCCCTGAAAAAACCAGCTTTTTTCATCTAAAACAAAAGACAGCAGGACAAGCATTAGGAAATAAAAGAAAATAAATCCCCTGAAAAAAACCCCAGCTTTTCACCCATTAATGACAACTCTGTGAAGAGAGAATGTGAGAGCTGAGATTGTCCAGCCTGAAGGCTCAGGTTGCATCCCATCAATGTGTAATAAATACTTGGTGGGAGGGAGTAAAGAAGGAGCCAGGGGCTTCTTAGAGGTGTCCAGTGATGGGATAAGAGGCAATGGGGACAAACTAAAATACTCTGAGCTCCACCTAAACACAGGAAAACTCCCTGCAGGTTGCCCAGAGAGGGCATGGAATCACCATGCCTGGAGATATCCACAACCCAAATGGTCCAGAGCAGACTGCTTTAGGTGTCAGTGCTTGGGCAGAGGGCTGGACCTGACCCCTCAGCTCCCTGCCAAGCTCAGCCATTCTGTGGTTCTACATCAGCTGGTTACACATAAATGACCTTGGAAAGTGAAGTAGCATGAAAGATAACATGCCTCCCTTTTC
Source organism: Onychostruthus taczanowskii (assembly GCF_017590055.1). Taxonomy (NCBI): domain Eukaryota; kingdom Metazoa; phylum Chordata; class Aves; order Passeriformes; family Passeridae; genus Onychostruthus; species Onychostruthus taczanowskii. Next base: position 2,622,486 of record NW_024499128.1, on the reverse strand, counting down.
ACTATGGATCACTTGTGCAGAAAGCCTGGCTGGAAGTCAGGAATAGATGAAAGAGGTAATTGAATTATTATCCAGGACACAGGTTAAATTCAAACTTCACACTTATCAGCATGGCCCCTGTGCCCTGTGTAGGACACTGGAGCCTTTGCCTGGCATTTGCACCTTGCTGGATGCACACCATGGAGCAGCAGTGGACCGAGGCCTGCAGTCCAAGTGACAAAATGTCACTATTCTCCATAAACCTGGAAAAAAATCTATTTAACAAATACACTCAGAGTACAGCTGACCTTCCAGCAGAAAGAGAACACAGCTTACAGCTTCCATCAGTCCTATGCCATCAATAAAACATGCCAGCAGATGTTTGTGATGCAGGGAAGTAGCTGAACTATTGCTACCATGACAGCAAGTATCTTGTATCCAGAACCAAAAAATATCAGAAATTTAGTTTCTGTATTGTCTTTATGTGAAACACTATTTGTTCTTCTTTACATGTGGGCTTTTTCAAAATATATAAAAGAAAACAAAAAACTTCTTGCCTACAGAGATTTATAAATTCATAGACCTATTAAGAGTCAGGAACAAAACCAATTCCCTGTGCCTCCCCAGACAATTGACATAGCACTTGGTTTCACACAGTTCAAGTTAAAATTCAAGGTAGTTTGCAATGTGCCAAGATGAGCAAACACTTGCACAACACTTGTGCACACACTGGAAAAGCAAGATTACCTTCCTAAGACTTTGGGTCACAACTGCAGAGGGAACTAGTTAATTTTGTTTTTAATAAAGAGGAACTTCACTTATAAGACAAAATTAGTTTAATTAATTCATTATCTTTTCTTTCTCAACTTCTTTCTTTACTTGTGCTAACTTTTGCATAATCAATGTGTGAAGAAATATCCCAACACCATGGATTTCTTATCTCATGGCCACCCTCTAACAAAAACCAAATGCTAGTCTAAGTCAGTAAGAAAATGCCCAGCACCTCGATTGCTGTCCTCTGCTCAGAGCTGTTTATCTGCTCTATACTACTCCAACCTCCAATTCCCTCCATAAGTTTCCTCTGCAAAGTGTTACTTTTTTAGAGTCTTTAGGAAGCTGTCAAAAAGTGAACACAGCTCTGCAGGAACTCACAAAAGGAGCAGTACAAACATAGTTAACAACCCACCAAGGTTCACTCCTTGTTCTCATGCCCTTCAGTCATCTCCCATGGGGGTTTTGCTGCCAGCTGCCCAACTTTCCTTCTCCACAAGTATGAGATGCCTCTTCACCTACAAATCAAACATACCTTCCACAGCTGTACCAGGTTTCCCTTCTTCCTTCCCTAGGTGAACCACACCTATGTCTGCTCCAGAATGTGACTTATTTATAAATATATTTACTGTTTATCTCAGGTCCTTTAATAGTTAAACTACAGTATCCATTAGAGGCTGAAAAATATAATTGGGAATGATATTGGCTTTCTGAACCACTCGTAGAAAAAACCTACTGCATGAGGCTTAAAAATAAAGTAGCTTAGCCCTAATTTTCCTTGACAGTTCTTACATAAAAAGTTTTATCATTTTCTAGTCCAGAGTCAGAATAAATCACGTAACATCACATGTGACTATAACTAAACCCAGCGTCTTCCTTTCCATCTCCATTATACACACAGGCTCTCACAGGAAATCAGCTGATGTGATTGGGATCTTAGTCTAAGCACACATTATTTGGTTACCACAATAACTAACTGAATTTTGCCTCAATAACCCATCTCCTGATGGATTCCCACTGGCCCAGGCTGATCCAGCACTGCAAGCAGCAGCAGAGTTTGCAATCCAGCAGAATCAGCTCCTGCACGTGTCAGAGCCGCAGCGCTGCCACGCTCCATCACCCTGCTGCTCCGGAGCCACTGCAGCCACACAAATTCCCAAAACCCAGGCAAAACACAGCCACCAGTTTCAGATATCTGACAGGAAAGGGGATGGGAAGGACCATCAGAATACAAAGATGTGACACCCTTCCAGAAAAAGATTCATAAGTCTTCCCTAAACATTTTTCCCCTACTGGCAGCTGTCTGAGCTGGAGCAGGCCATCGGTGCAGATGACTCCACAGAACTGCTATTCTGAAGTGAATCTCAGTACCTTAATTTTCCGAATACATTTGCATAATTTTGTCAGTAATTCTGCATTACATAAACTGTGTTTGCCACTGCATGTGTTTAAGTCACAGCCACATTTTTCTAGTAAGAAAAATTTTCATTTTCAATGAGGAAGCTCAGTCCAGTTTATCACACACATGAAACATAAGAATATGTGGATTTTTTAAATTCATGCTGTGAAATTGGATGTATTTTTTTTAAACAGCAGCTGCTAAATTTCTGTACCAAGAGATTATTTCTGACAGATAAAACTAGTAACTAGAGAGAACAGCAGTCATTCAGCAGCAGCAGCCTACTGGGAACACAGAAAGAAGTATTGTTTCCATGAGTGAATGACCTTGTGTTTCCTGGGGGGGAAACTCTGGAAGAAGTTTTAGAAAGAGGGGGCTTGATCCTGATACAAGAGAGAAAATAAACAAACTAGGAGTTTGTGCAGCAATCTCACTCCCTAACAGAGAAGCTAATGCAGCATGACATCGAGTGCCAGGCTGCAGCTCACAGAACCTGCCCTGGAAAGCATCCTCTGGGGAGGTGCACAGGTAAAGGCAAAACTGAGACCCAGCAGGATGGCAGGAGAAGTCAGCTCTGCACATTTGCATCTCTTTCTTGCAACTCTGCCAAAGACCCAGAAATCTGTTTGAAATTCATGGGGGACATTCATCTGTCCCTCAGCTGCTCCAAACCCATTTAACCAGGAACAATTAAGTGGTTTAGAAACAGCAGCACAAGCTGCATTGGGCAGTTACTTCACAAGGCTTCCAAAGAGTGGATTTGGGGTGGCTGGGGAGGAGGGAGGGTGCTAAAGGCAAATTTATTCCTTTTTTTACTGTTTTCCTTTGCTTGACTCTTCTAGGCTGCACAGCAAGTGTACAGTCACGCTAAGTGCTAATTGTGAAATTTCAAGCATCTCTAATTATCTCAAAGTCCTGTTTGCTTGGATCCACCTGGATGTGAACCCAGCAGTAGGCTCACACACTGAGCTGTACAGGGGCTCTGGTGGGTGCAGAGGCTGCCGAGCCCTGCCCCTGTCTCAGAGCTCACAGCAGCACCAGCTGTGCCCTGTGCCAACCCTCCCTTCCCACAGCCAGCCTGCCCTGGCACCCCCAGGTGAGCTGGAACACAGACTGCAAGGAGGGAGTCCCTCCAAAGGTCTTTATTTCACAGCTCAGCATGCTCTGACACTGCTCTTTCTGCATCTGCCTTTTAACAGCAGAAGGAACTGCAACTTGAGAAACCGAGTCAGCTGTGGTTCCTGAAAATAAAAAGGACAATGTTAAAGGGGCACAAATCTCCTGGTTTGTAGTGTTCATGAACAAGCATCTTTATTTATCTTGTATCTCATCAACAAGCAGGACATAGGTGATTTGGCTCAGGTATTTTACTTCTGTGAACAGCTCAAGGAGATCTCAAAGACTGGAACAATTACACAAAGAAATGGAAGTATGGGCAAGGCAGAAGACAGTGAAGGCTGTCATCTATTAAACATAATCATGTCCTCCCTTAGTCTGCATTTATGGTATCTGGATAAAAAAATCCAAAGAACACAGCACTTGCTGTTTGAAAATGGCACAGCCCCACCCTCCTTTGAGGAGTCCACATCCAGCAGACCAAAGCAGGAAACAACTGAATGAGTTCACCAGTTAGTGACAGAGCACAGGGTGACTTTAGAAATCCTGCTTTGATGCTTTAGCCCCTTAAATGTAGTAAACAATGTAAATAAAGAGGCCTGGCAGCATGCTGATGCATTTAACTGCAGGTCACTTGGTCCCAGGAGCAGAGTTAAGAGTTCAGTATGGACTATGCATTTATCAAAGCCTGAGTACACACAATGAAATACAACAGGTCCTTTTACTTCTGCTGGGGTTTTATCCCAAAGTACAGTTCTGAAACCAATTCGGATTAGCTTACAGCAGCATTTGCCAGAGAAGTCTGTAAGAGTAACACCAAGAATTTAGCAATTCAGTCAGAGCTAGGCCAAAGTTATCTCAAATGAAATAGAATAGAATAGTTCTGTTAAGAAGAGTTTCAAGAAAATTTACATCTGTTGTTCATAAAAGGCCGGCATTAGATTTTTCATTAAGTATCTATACAAACCCAGCACAAAACAGAGCTGGAACCCTCAATTTCAAGAAGATCAGTACAGAGGCAGCATCCTCATGAGAGGGCACAGCAAAGTAAAAGAAGCTGCTCATCCCCCACCTTGATCCACCAAAGGCCATAGCTCATACTCCGAAAGTGAAGGTGGTTACAAGCACCCCACAACATGGAGCCCACACAGCAGGGTCAGGACAGAGATGGACACTCTGAAAGAGGTGTGCTGGCTCTGCAGGACCCAGCCAAAAGAGCCCTGAGCACTTCAAAGCTCAGCACTTATGTGGCCCAATTTCATGGGCAGCAGCCAAAAAAGAGCAAAGTGTGGCTGTCCCCAAGGCCTGGCGAGCCTGTGCCTGCAGAGTTCACCCACGCAATTCCCACCAGGAGCACCAGGAAAAGACCTGCACATGGAAACGTGCATCCACCACCTACATGGATTTTGCCAAAACCTTCACTTCACAAGCTGACAGGCTGTTTATAATAATCTTAATGGCTTTGCATAGAACAGGATGTAATTGAAAACTCCATGATTGTACTTAAGTTGTCAAGGACACAGTTGTCATAGTTACAAGTAAAGCTCAAGTGTTGGTTATTCAGGGTTGCCTGTTTATTTATCGACACCAACAGTGTTGGACAGTCCCATGAGGTCTCAGAAGAACAGAAATGGAGAGACTTGTTTTGTCCTTCAAGTCTTGACAAAACAGTAAATATTGCATATAAAAGCATAATAAACTGGGGTTTTTTTGCACAGCTCTCTTCTCTCCCTCCACATGCAGCTGGCATTCAAGTCAGTCTGCTGTGAGCACTGCAGCAAAAGCACAAACCAAGCTGCACTGCACAAGATGAAAATCCCACACCTACAGCTTGGAATTACTGTCCAGTATCCACCAGGACACGACAATCCCTACCTGCTTCATGGCACCTGCACTCAGGTCAGGGCTGAACCAGCAGTGCAGCCAGAACAGGTTCAGCCCTTCCATCAAGTTTTAAAACTCATTTGGAGTCTAAAGTTTCACTGCACTCATGTGTCCAGGTTCTCCTCCTCAGGTACCCTCTAAGCAGGGTTTGGTGGCTGGATACGTATATGTTATTTTCGTTTTTCTTAAAATAAAATATTTCTGCCCTTGTCTCTGTTTACCCTCTCTCCAAAAGATATTGGGCCAAGGAAACTCTTCTGATCCCTAAACCAATTAATAAGAAGAGGCAGGAATGTTGTGATTATGGCACACTAGGATCCAGGTGACCCACTAAACTTCTGAGCAGCTCATTTTTGATCCAAGAACTATTGGCACAACTAAGGTGGGATGAGATGTGCCTATAACTTCCCTGTGAAAGTACATTGTCTCAGGGAAACAAAAAATGGAACTGAAAAAGCATCTGCTAGAAATGGGGCAAGTTCCAGATGCAAAGCCAACAGTATCTACACAAATGGTCTAATGGTACATAAATGCTGATAAAAACCAAGTACAACAAAACTTATATTAGCTAAAAAGATTCTAAATTTTTTTAGGAATTTCTTTGTAGTCCCCCCTGAAAAAACCTGCACATTGATATTCCAGTGAACTTTACCAATGAGGTACATATAAAAATGTCTCTTCAAGCCTATATTAAACATCCTTTCAAGCATATTTAAAATCCATTATTTTAAATGCAGATGGCAACAACATATCCAAACCATGTTCATTTCCACACATTTCCCAGACAAAACCAGCCCAGCTCACAATGGATTAAACAAATTATGGCACAGCCATGTTTTTCAGGTTAGTTGCTCCACAAGCATTCTGTAGTTTTGAAAAAAATAAAGTATCGCAAAATACCCTCAAGTGGTATTTCCAAGGAAATTCAGTTATATTCCTTGTAAGATTTTATTCATAGCATCTTACTGCTGCCTCCTCAGAGACCAGGAAAATAGATAGATAAATAGGACCAAATAAAAGCACAATTTATTTTCCTGTGCCATAAGGCATAAAACAGCTCACTTGGAGCCAGCCTGCACCAAACCCAGGGAATCATCTCAAGAGAGCTGTGCTTTCTCAAGGTGACCCCCATTCCAGCTGAGGACATCAACAGCACAGCCAGGCAGGAGATTTCTTGTACGAGGGGTCCAGAAAACAAACCAGGAGCAGCTATCTCTGCATATCCATGGCAGGGACACCGTAACAAGACACACACACACACACACACCTGCCCAAAGCCAAATCCCCACGTTCCCCTGGGCACAGAGTGTGCAGCTCTGTGCCCACCCCACCGCCCGCGGGCACACGGCACAGGCACTTACAGGACTCGGATGCAAACTCCAGCTCTCCCCTTGGAAGTGCTGCTCCCACAGCCAGCTCCTGGCTTGGAAGTGCTGCTCCCTGCTTCACTGCCTGCTTCCCTTCAGCGCAGGCTGCTGCTGGTCGCGCTGGTGAGGAATGCCATTGCTGCCAGCTCCTTCCAGCAGCCGCGCAGCGGGGACAGGCATCACCCAGAGGAAGCCGGGCGCCGCAGCCCCGCAGCTCGGCTGGGGGGGATGCCCCACTTAATGAAGGTTAATGGAACCAGCTCCTGGCAGCTACAGCATGTGCTCAGCCAAAGCCAGCAGAGAGGAACACTCGACTCGTCTCAAACCTGAGAGAATCTGGCTCTGGAACGTGGGTGTCCGAGCTCATCCGAAAGCCTCCTCGGCAGCTTTCTGAAAACAAATCCCGAGATGCAGAGCCAGACTGCGTTAAGGTTTGAAATGGCTCCTTAGTTTCCAACAATTGTGGAAGTTAAAGAACGGGTTTTGTCCCTAAACCCCTTAATTTGACTCTGGTTTGCAAATCTCCCGAGGGTGACACCCAGGCACACGACCGTCACAAAATAACCTTGGTTCGGCTCATTCCCTGCAGGTGGTGCGCAGGCAGCACGGCAGGCAGCGCGCATCCCAGCGGCACCTCCCGCTGCACCCTGCTCCTGACGGGAATGGGGGATGTGGATACCCACAGAACACCAGCAGCCTCCCTTCAGGCACAGGGATGCAGGGAAAAGCACAGGGTGCCATTGCCGAGGCTGGGCCACCACGGCCAGGTTGCCATGGTGCCGGGGGGCAAGAGGGAAGATGCACCAGAACGCAGAGAGAGGCTGAGCCGCTTCAGATTTAAATCCCTGTGACAGCATTTCGGCCGAGCCACTGCACGGTTGCTGTGGCAACCGACGAGTGAAAAATCACAGAGGAAATCTGTAATTATTACAAGCGAGGTGGTGACTTACCCACTTCAGTAATCAGAGCAATAAACCCGCTCGAGCAGAGGAAGGAAGCTCGTGCCCCCCAAAACGCAGCACTGCAGTGCAGCAGGGAGCCAGGAACGAGACCCGAGCTGGGGCTCCTGCCTTAGCCTCTCTAGGCTCCAGCTGTGGGATGCAACCCTTGGGCAGGATGCTTCCTCAGCACAGGCTTCTGACTGAGGTGCTGCACCCTGTCTGCAAGGGGGGAGATGAGGGAGCAGCCAGAGTGAGCCCCAGACTTGTGCTGCTGGTTCAGCACGAGCAGAGCTGGGCGCAAGGAAGGGCCTGAGGCAGGCAGAGGCAAGGATAGATAACAGCAGCAAGGGACAAAGATGGAAGATGCAATGCTTGCAGGAGGCAGATAAGGTCCCTGGAAACTGCATGACTACAGGCTGTGCTGCTCCTGCAGCACCACCTTCCCTGTCCCCCTTCTCTCAGAGCAGCCACAGCAGCAGCATTGGCTCAGCTGGGGTGGGTGGTGTGACGGTCACTGTGCTAACACAGCAGCAGTGAGGGACAGCCAGTGGTGTGACGGTCACTGTGCTAACACAGCAGCAGTGAGGGACAGTCAGTGGTGTGACAGTCACTGTGCTAACACAGGGGCAGCGAGGGACAGTCAGTGGTGTGACGGTCACTGTGCCAACACAGCAGCAGTGAGGGACAGTCAGTGGTGTGATGGTCACTGTGCTAACACAGGGGCAGTGAGGGACAGTCAGTGGTGTGACGGTCACTGTGCCAACACAGCAGCAGTGAGGGACAGTCAGTGGTGTGACGGTCACTGTGCCAACACAGGAGCAGTGAGGGACAGTCAGTGGTGTGACAGTCACTGTGTTAACACAGGAGCAGTGAGGGACAGTCAGTGGTGTGACGGTCACTGTGCTAACACAGCAGCAGTGAGGGACAGTCAGTGGTGTGACAGTCACTGTGCTAACACAGGAGCAGTGAGGGACAGTCAGTGGTGTGACGGTCACTGTGCTAACACAGGAGCAGCGAGGGACAGTCAGTGGTGTGACGGTCACTGTGGATAACAGAGGAGCGGTAAGGGGCAGCCAGTGGTGTGACGGTCACTGTGCTAACACAGGAGCAGTGAGGGACAGTCAGTGGTGTGACAGTCACTGTGCTAACACAGGGGCAGCGAGGGACAGTCAGTGGTGTGACAGTCACTGTGTTAACACAGGGGCAGCGAGGGACAGTCAGTGGTGTGATGGTCACTGTGCCAACACAGCAGCAGTGAGGGACAGTCAGTGGTGTGACGGTCACAGTGCTAACACAGCAGCAATGAGGGACAGTCAGTGGTGTGACGGTCACTGTGCTAACACAGCAGCAGTGAGGGACAGTCAGTGGTGTGATGGTCATTGTGCTAACACAGGAGCAGTGAGGGACAGTCAGTGGTGTGACGGTCACTGTGCTAACACAGCAGCAGTGAGGGACAGCCAGTGGTGTGATTGATGGTCACTGTGCTAACACAGGGGCAGCACAGTGTCACACCAGCATCCACACAATTTACACCCGTTAACGGGGGAGTACAAGTTTTAAAGTAACCATGTTCTTTTCCAGAGCTTTTCTACACAAAATGGACAATTGATCAGCATCCAGACAAAGTGCCAATCCAAATGCCACTAACACCAAGAAGGAAGAGAATCCAACGTGGTTAATCCTGTTCTGGTTCCCTTCCCCTTTGCTGGAGACTGTAGCCTGGGATCTCATGTGAGTACTGTGAGCAACTGCCAAGAAAGGAGCCTTGACTGCAGTTTTTTGTAAGACAGATCCCATAACAAGCAGTGGATTTGATCCAAAGTAAGAACTGAACCTCACCCCTCACCTTCTTCATAATTTAAAATCTGTTATTAATTACATACTCAGACTGTAAACAACACATTTAAACTGGCCTGTACTGGCTAAAAAGTCATTAGAACAAACTGGTGGTTCTAAACTGAACCTGTTAGCCAGATAATCTACCACAGAAAGTGCCACAATCCTATTCAGACAGATGGTTAATGCAGATACACATCACAAAGCAGAGGGGCAAGGACTGAGAAAAGCTACAGGGGCTTAGACTCACCATGTATAAAACACTGAATTCAAGAGCAATTCTTTATGTCAGTGATTTATTACTACACTTATTCAGTGCAGTAATAATCAGGATTACAGCTCCTGAGGAAGACTGAGGTTCCTGTACCTCTGCTGAGTGTTGCCCTGGATGATGTGAGGCTAAACTTATAACCAAAATGATGCTGGATGAAAAGTACTTGGTGCTGCAAAGTGCTAACAAGTTATATAGCAACATCATCTACAGACTCCAGTCAGCACTGTGCCCCTTCATGCTGAGTCATGTTGTGTCCAACTGCTTGGAAACCCAGAGCTGCAGAGAGATTACAGCTCCATTGTAGACTTTTATTTGTAGTGGATTTCTTCTGCTTTAACCCTTGCATCAAATGGCTTAACACCAAACTGCCATTTCCTGAGTAAAGCCTGAATTCCTGTTGTTTTGTATGGCTGCTTTCATCACTCCATACCCACAACTACCCTGCCTGGCAGGTTGGATGCACAAAGAGAATGACAATGACTATTTAAGTCCTGTTGCAGGGCAAAAAACTTGGTTTGATGCAACTATAACTATTAAAAATTCATTTAAGATATATTAAAAATGTGCAGTTCATGAAAGTGGGAGCTGTAACCAAAACCCAGTGGATTTGCATTTGATTTAGTCAAGAGAACATTGGTAAAGAAATCTGTTTAAACACTCTGTTATTGGAAGGGATGTGGCCAACCACCTGCACTAAGGTCATGTTCTGCCCTGATTTGCAGTTGTCAAAGGCAGATTCACTCAGTACACAATCCTTCACTGCTAGAAAGTAATGTCCAGCTTCAGCAGAACCAGTTGTCAGTATATTTCCCTGTATCAATGCTACAAACATCCTTCTGAAATACACAATGATGATACAAGGCAAAACAGGGATTAGATTCTGGCCAGGCTGGTCCATAACACCAAGAAAAGCACATGGTTAGCATCAAAGATGTTTTGTTTTTATGGAAAATATTGGAATGTTTACTGTGTTACCAGTGCATTTCACTGCAAATGATGGCAAATTCCTCCAGAAGCAACTCTACAGCCCTCCTTAACCCCTGCCTCACACCCTAGAAAGCATCTTCTACACTTTGTTAAGAAAAACAAAGCATTTCAAACAACGCAGCTACAGTACTTGAAGAGAATTCAGTATTCAGAAATAGCAGCTCCAGGGCAGAGACAAGACGTCAAAATCCTAAATGTCATACACATCTGAAAGAAATGGGAACAAAACACATCAGTATCACAAAGCAGAGAGCAAAGCTTGCAGGATACTCAGCACCAAGTCTTAGTCCTCCTTCAAAAAACAGAGCTGCACAAGAGCTGCACAGCAGGGTCTCAGGACCCCAGACCTGCAAGAAGAGGGAGAGCAATGCCTTTCTTAAGGACTTTTTGTGTTTGGAGAAGGAATACAGCATAAGCTGGGAGTGTCAGATCAACTTTTAGGTACTGTGAGCAGTAATCACTAGGTTCACCTTAAAATATATTAAAAGGTATTTCAATACAGTTGGAAGGAAACAAAGACTATATAAACAGTGACCCCAAGTTAATTACAAAAATCTGAGCAAACAATTTGCAGATAGTAGGATAAGGATCTTATTTGGCTGAAGAGGATTACCATGAAGGGCAAACCAAAACAAAAAGGACAACTGGGATTGCTTATCTTTGTGGGAAAGCCAGCACACTGCAGCTTTCCAGCCTGTGGCTGGGCAGAAGGCTGCTTCCTACCCTAGCACATCCAGCAACTTTACACTCTGTGCACAGAGGCAGTTTTTCTTTTGTGAAAGAAGTTAAAAGGCTCATGAACAGAGTGGAATTCAGCACAATCAATACCACTAACTGCAGGGATTTCATTTGGTGGGCAGATGTTGAGCTTGAAAAAGTCAGAGGTTGCCCGTGTGCAGGGCACACCTGAACTGCCCCTGCACTACTCACTAATCAGTAACTGCTGTAACTCACACTGACCCAGGCACTGGGGGATCACCCCCTCTGTTCTTCAGATGTCAACTGCTTTAATTCCCATTAAACCTGAGAATTTCACATTCAGAAGGAAAGGGATATAGGAATTAAGCACAATTACTATGAAATTCTACTATTCAGAAGTCCTATTATTTCCTGTTTATTCAGGCAATAGGTAAAAAGGAACAGCAGTTGGGGAGTTTTCAAAACAGTTCAGGAAACATAGATATGTACACAGTGTTAAAAAGACTCTGTTACTAAATTCCCTAGTATGTTTAGAACATTATTTTTGGGCTCCAGATGGAGAAAGAAACTAGTGCCAATCTGATTCAGCAAGATACGTGTTTCTCAAGTGGTCCCTTTTACTTTTCTGGGTCCATTCACAAAACTAGAGTTGGGAATGAGCCAAAGAACTCTGCAGAATCGAAGGCATGGTAGAATAACTGGGAACTGGAAGACTCTCTGGTGATCAAAACCTGGAAGTTACCCACTAGGGAAAAATCCACAAGACTGCTGCATGAACTGTGTTTATTTACTCCTTATATATTGCCTGTTTAACCAAACTAATGAGTCTGCTGCATTATCACACAGGTACTAAATACCTGGATAGGAATTTGAGGAGATAAATTGGAGCTTACTAAGTGTGCTAATGGCTAAACTCACTGGTGAAGGCTCATCAAGGTACATCTCTATTGCACCCTCAGCTGTCATGGTAACACTGACACCCACAAGAAACTGGGCTCTGCTCTTCAGTCTGGCACATCCAAGTGCAGACTTTATGCACCACATTCAGGTAGTTAAAAAGTGTTGACTAGTTTTGGGAAAATTCCATAAGGATTTGGACAAATCTTTATAGGAGTTCTAATACAGGTTAAGCAAGTCCAGTTTACTTGCTAGGGTAAGAGAAGAGGGACCCAGAATCAAGAAACTGATGAAGGATGCCTTGTATAGCTGTGATGTCAAGAGAGGCTGCATGAACAGTGGGAAAATCCAGGATAACAAATCCAGGATGAGTACAATCAGTATGGAATAATGAGCTAGTAGTTAGGTTGAACAGCTTATTTAACAAAAACTTTTTATGGGAGATGTTTAAAAAGTAAGCAGCATTAGCACAGTGGGACAGCGAGGCTCCCTTCAGAGTGCTGCCCTCACTGGCACTTAACCTCTCTCAAGAGGGCACTGTCACAAAAGCTCAGGAAAAGAACAACAGCAAATTTCCCTTCGCCTTCATAACGTCAGGGTTTCACTACATGGATGCAATTGCAGGATTTACCAGTGATCAGGTAACTCTTCACAGAAGATACATCACGTGCTTTGTCAGTGTCAGTATCATCTTAAGCTCCCCTTTTCCCTCTCTGTTAACTAGTGACAATAAATAAATTATATTCAGAGGTGGAGTTTCACAAGAGATGAGAGGAATGTGGCTGCAAGCCTTCTAATCTTGCTCCACCAGCCAGAGCAGAGGATCAGTTATGCAAGGCTGCATGTGGATTTTGACCAGATATAACAAACAGTTCCTTTCTCCTCTCTTTCCTGTTTGGAACAACAAAAGAGAAGCTGTGAGCCATTTCCTACCATTTATGAGATCGCTTTGGAAACTCATTTTCTCTGCATATTTTCTGGGGGAAAAAAATAAAAAGATATTTTATGCAAGTGTTGCATCCCAAAATGATGCAACTAGCCTTGGGTTTGCAGGGTAGTAGCACCTTCTGAGCTTCTTTTCTGAAGAACCCCACTTTGAGCTAGCTTTCCTGCCATCTGCTCCCATCACTCAGTCTCCCATCCACACCAGAGAGATTCCTAATTTGAGGAAGAAAAATCACCAAACCCTTCTGGTGTCCAGTGGAGTCACAAGTTCAGCTCAGAGCAAACCAGTGCAAGGAAATAACCAAGCAGTGTGAGGAACAAGAAGGCCACCCTGAGGAGCCACCACAGCTGACTCCCTGTTGAAACATCACCTACCCATGGAATCCATGGCCATAGTCAGTCCTACCCTTTTGATTGAACCAAATCCTACTACACCAAAATCTACAGAGAAGCAAAACAACAAACTCTAAACTCATACACAATCAGGTAATGCTCCAATTTTTATGAATAAATGAACAGCAGGAATCTTACAGCCTGCATCAGAAACAAGACGTGTTTTCCAATCCCCTTCTTGGCTAAAGGAAAAAAAAAATTACTGATGAGAAATTAGGCAAGCAGTCTCCTGTTACTGCTAAAAGGAAATGGCATTTGAATTTCACTATTACAAGAAGAAAAGCACAAGGTTTGCAGTGATAGTTACTGCAATGCACAGATTGTTGCTGCAATCAGTAAAGTCCTTCCCAGTCAAAGGCCCTATAACATGAATCCAGCCCCTTGCACTGCTTGTCATTGTCCCCACTTGCCTCTACTCCCTCCCTTTGTGACACTAACCAGCTCTTTCCATGCTTTGCTTCAGCTGCTTTTCACAACAGCCAAGGCAGAAGCATCTCGTTCCAGCAGCCCCTTCCAACACCCAGTGCCCAAACCACAGAACAAACAAAGATCTGCTCCCCTGTAGATCCATTACCTGGTAAAACCACCCTGCAAACAAGGAATGTGGAGTTCATCCGAGCCCAGCTCATCCTCTGCTTTCCTACCTCCACCAGCACACTCTGATTGTGTAATCCTATTTCTCTCTCCAGGAAGCTGCATTGCAGCAATAGCTGTGGAGCAAAAAACAAGGCTTGCTTTATACTGGAGCTGAGAGGGGAGAACATGATAGGGAATGGCAGCTCAGTCCACACAGGTAAATCCCATCCCTCACACCCACAGCATAGTCCATATAGGTAAATCCCATCCCTCACACCCACAGCATGGTCCATACAGGTAAATCCCATTCCTCACACCCACAGCTCAGTCCATACAGGTAAATCCCATCCCTCACACCCACAGCATGGTCCATACAGGTAAATCCCATTCCTCACACCCACAGCTCAGTCCATGCAGGTAAATCCCATTCCTCACACCCACAGCTCAGTCCATACAGGTAAATCCCATCCCTCACACCCACAGCATGGTCCATACAGGTAAATCCCATCCCTCACACCCACAGCATGGTCCATACAGGTAAATCCCATCCCTCACACCCGCAGCATGGTCCATACAGGTAAATCCCATCCCTCACACCTGCCATGGGGGACCATCAGTGTCAGTGTGCTCAGCTTTGCCTGAAGTGATGCAGCTGTTAAGGACGGAGAAGTCATGGCTTTTAGCCTGGCCACAGCACCCTGTGGCAGGATTACCCTCTGGCCTGTTGCCATAAAGCATCTTATGCCTGAAGTCTTTCCAGAGCAGTTTGGTTTTGTTTATAATAGCTTTTTTACCTGTCATGTTCTCTAATTCCCACTGAGGCAATCATTTATATAATCAGATATATAAAATGAGAGCTGTGAATAATGCTTCAGCACAAACTTAATACCTCCATTTTGCTCCCAGTGTCCTAATTTTTTTTGTGAACATCACAACACGAATATGAAGCAAGAACCTTGCAAAAAAATGTGTAATTCATGACAGATGTGGAAAGAGATTTAACAGAGAAGAAGATGGCTGGTTCCAATTATTTGAGAAGGAACCTGACAGACAAACTGGGAGGAAACATAACAGAAAAAGAAAATATTGCTGCTATTAGGTTTACACCAAGTTTATTTAAAATACTTAATTTTCATGATATTTATGTTACTTATGCGTGTTTCTGTAGTATTGCCAGACCAATTAAAACATATGAGTTGATTTCAGTTGAGTTTGCTGTCAAGAGATGCTGCCAAGAACCTCCGCACTTCATCCTTCACTAAAAGAGGAAGCCAAAATTAGCATGCTGTGGTGATGTTCAAAGTCTTTAATCAAAATTGAGCTTGATGAGTTACAAATACAATTGAGGGATATTGTTCTTTCCTTTCTCTGCACACTAATCTTCTTTTCCTGTTTTCCTCAGTGGCATCTGAAGCCTGTATTCCTGCACTACCTCATTCAGAAAGGAAAAGGCCTGGAAGAGCAAGAGGTGGTATCTCTTGTGAAAAAAATCTGTAGGGTTGTTCATTTGCTGGGAGGAAAGAGGAAGAGGAAGGGGTGATTTATATTGACAGTATAGACAACAAAGTCACCATGAAATCAGCCAGCACTGGGTTAGAAATTTCTCTGAGGAACTTGCTGCCCTGTGCTTTGCCCAGTGCAAGGCTTACTGATGGAATCTGGATGCTTTGAAATTGAGCCAAACATCAAAAATAGGACACCACAAAAACATCATCACTAATTTATGTGTCTTCCCAACATCCACTGTTCTATTCTTTGAGAAACCAGTGATGAAACCAAGGTTACAAGGGGAGGGGAAAAAAAAGAAAAAAAGCCCTGAATAAAACCCAATACCCCAACAAACAACTAGAAAGAAAACCTTGTGCTGGCAATCCACACTCTTGGGTAACATTTTTCCATGTTTCCTGTAAACATTCCACCCACAGGTAGGCTGTGTGGTCCAGGCTGTCCACTGACACCTCTCCCACTGCGTCCCTCAGTTCACCCCGTCCCCCTGCCAGCTTCCCCTCCACACGAGCAGCTCCACACCCAGCAGGATGGTGGATGTTCTGCCGTGCCTCCTGCAGAGCTGTAATGGTCTTCCAGGCAGAAGCATCTGTTTTTAGAGCTGACAGGTAGGACTAAGAGCTCTTAAAACAGATCTGAGATGCTATAAACACAAGGGCTGGAAAGTGTGGGAAGAGCAGTGGAAATGGAGAGCACGTCACCCTGACACCCTGGACAGGCTGGAAGGCCTCAGGAGAGGAAATGTGGTGCTCCTGACATGCAGATGGCAGAAGAGATGAAAGGAAATGCATGAGAGAAGCTCTGCTCCCAATTCCAGGATCACCCATGGTCCCAAACACGGCCCATGCAGCTGGGACAGCGACACAGTCTGTGGGGAACAGAGAGCAGACTGACACAGGAACCTGAACCCAAACCTCTCCACTGAGCCAGAAAAGGCACCCTGAAGGAGCCAGCACAGAACACAAGGGCTCCAGAAACCAAAGGAACCATGTACAGGCTTCTCTCACAACAGCAGCCTCCTCCTGAGGCAAAGAAACAGCTTTCTGCCTGGGAGGACACCCCAGGGATGCACTCCCAGAACAGCCTGGCTTCCACCGGCTGCCCACATCTTGGGAAAGGCACATTGTCACAACCCAGGCAGGCCAGGGTTAAATTGATTAGTGTATTCCAGCAGGTGCCAGGTCAGGATTGCCCAATTTCTTTGTTGTTATCCAGCCAATTTTCAAGGTACTTGAACTCGCAAGGTTTCAAACTTCAGGCATTTCGAAGCCATTGCTAAAACATTCCTTAGTAAAACATAATTATATATGTGCACAACAGCTGCAAAGCAATGCATTTTCATTTGTAAAATTAAAGCTGAGCTTTGTTTGGAGACAGCAAGGGAAATTCTTGCTGGAATAAGGTATATTTTTGAGATAAGGGAAAGCTGGAGATAGGTTTAGTTTTTTCTACTCTCAGAATTACAGCTACACAGCTAAACCAGTAAGTTGGCACCTCATCCTGTCACCTGGAGTGTATTTGAGACATACTGAGTTTTTACATGAATTCTTTAGCAAGCTGCAGAACATCCCCCAGGAACACCAGTATGACTAGATGTTAGTGTTTGAACTGCCAGGTTTCCCAAGAGTCACAAGAAGGTAAACACTCCCTGCCAATGCCAAGTTGCATTTCAGGAAAATTACAAAATGTAAATGGGAAAGTCACCAAGTCTGAAGCTTTATTGCCTTCCAAGTGTCTTGCACCTTGCCACAGAAGTTTTATAGTACACTGCCTTTCAGCCAGAGCCCCAAGGAGGAGATTGGTACAACACAAGCACTCACTACACAAATGCCTTATCTCCTGCATAAAAACTGAGAGAGAGGTTCACTGAAATAATGGCAGAAAACATTACAAAGGGGAATTAAATGTGAAAAACGAAGTTCACATTTCTTCAAGCTGACAGCATTCACTTACTAGAGGTAGTATTTTAGCTGAGTGACTTCAGTGCTTTCTCACATCAAACAGGACAGCACAGCTTTATCATTTTATAAAAGTTGAGTTCATCACTAGGGCAGACCTGTGTCCTGGACACTGCAGGTGTCCTAACCCTTCACAAAGGCACTTCATGAGATCAGCTCGTTGCTGGTGCCATAAAATCATTCCACGACTGTCCAGCCCTTGCTAGGACATGCATGCATTTCCACAACAGAATTTATGGCTGTAGAAGCTGTCACACACAAAATTCATAATATTCCAAATGCACAAACTAGGAAAAGGAAACTAAACTTCATGCTGCAAAAAAGTGGGATTTCTTTTCAACAAGAAAATCATACCCTCCAAAAATATTCTCTCTGCTGCAAGTAGATGCACCTCTAAGAGAGGCAGTAAGACAGAAAAGCTGCTTCTTCCACACAGCCAAGAGCTGCAACCCATAAGCAAGGTCCCTAACTCATTCTTCTGCTGAATTTCTAGTACTGGCTAAATGTGGAAAATGAAGAGTAAAATAATTTGTGAAAGAAAAAAACAATCTAATACAAGGATACACTACAGAACCTTACTCCCACAGACAGAAGAGAGTCTGAAAGCCACAGAAATAGTTTACAACAATATTCTCTGTTTAAAACACTTTTCTTGCTTTGGAAAACCCCCAGAATACTGCTATTTTTGCACAAACACCATATGGCTATGAAAATATAACTTTCTCTGTTTTCCTGGACCATAGCTGTCATTTCAGGCAACAGGACCATGATCTGATAAAACAGATCACAACATTCAGAAAAACAAGATGGGACAGAGGTGGTTTTCAAGGCACAAAACAGTGGCTGGAAGAATTATCTACTTTTAGTTGGTAGCAGCTCTGACCCCTAAGGCAACATCTTCTGTACATAAAGAAGAGAAATTTGAAAGCAGATCCATCTGTAAAAAGAATAGGGTGTTTTCAGCCTCTGGAAAGATAAATCTGTTACATAACTTTTAAAGCATATCCATCCTTCCACAGGCAATGGGCCCACAGTGATAATTATCTGTGTGGTGGATTCTTGGTCTTTAAGTTTCACTGCTCCTGATGTGTCATTTTTGCATTACTTACCTGTACTTTCACAGCTCCCTACACACCAGCACCAGCAGCTTTCCTTCTGATGGAACCCAGCTCTTTCAAATGGGTTCAAAACCTCACTATTTGGTTCAGACCTATCACTATGCCTGAAAAACTCTTAAGAGCTTAAAAAGAACTGCAAAAGAAGAACAGGCACTACTGGAAAAGCCTGATTGAACAAAAGTGGTGCACACAGATGGACAAGGTGCGACATACAAGGAGGAACAAAAACGTATTTGAAAACAATAATGAGGAGAAAGGTCTTACATGAAATCTGAGAATTACTCAAGATCTATTCCTTTCTTCTCCCTGCTCCCTCTGACAAAGGCAAAGCCAAAAGCAAAGGAGATTCATCCAAGTTCAGAGTCCCCATTTGAGTTAAAGTTTCTGGTATACAGCCAATTCAGCAAGATTTAAAGAGACAACTGGGTTGTATCTTTACAACAGAGATACAGCAGTGAGTGCCACTCTGTTCATACAGCACCTACACATACTGCCACACAATAGCCTTCTTTCCTGAGACACTTCCACAAGCTGTTTTCATTTGGATAAGAAAAGAAGGGAATTTAATTTGTAATGGAAACAGAGAAAAAATTATAGCAGTGTTTCTGGAATGGACTCTCAATCCTAGAGTTCATGAAACAAAGCTTGTGAGCCAAGAACCAGATCCAATTGGCCTTAGAGCAGCTGTGAACTCTAATCCTGTGAAATCTAATAATTCCTGAAATGATGAGGCTAAGCAGCAGCACAGGTACATCACGACATCACCTGAGCTGCTTTAATTCAGGCCCAAGCTCAGAACACAAACCCAGAGGAAGACTCTGCACTCCCAGGGTGCAGCTGCACCTGCCCACACAGGCAGCCACAGCTGGGCTGCTGCCCAATGTGCCCGTGGGCAAGGAAGGCATTGGATAAACTGCTCTCAGACGTGGCTGCTACACAGCACACCAGGCAGACAGGGTAAGGGGAGCCACCTGGAGACCCCCAAGGTGCTGGCAGGGGCAGCAAGAGCTGGTTTGAATGAACATACACATGGCAGGCAAGAATCTGAATTCCTCCCGGCTTCTGAAAAAATCCAGATCAGGATGTTCTCCTTTCCCAATGACAGCACAGCTGCCAGCAGGACACCTACTGATTTGCTTGGTGTTTATTTGCATGCTGTGCTTGCTTACTGCCTCTGGGCATAAATATCCAATTTTATCTACTTATCTGACTTTACTTTGTGTTTGGATGCACAAGACACCTCACTGTACAGTATGCCTCCGAGTCTGTCATCCCTCAGAAGACTAAAGGCCTAATGAAAGACTAATAAAACAGTTTTATCACATTTTCCCACACGTAATTTGCAAGAGGTCAGCTTGTCTAATAGCACCACACACGTACTGACTCAGGTCTCCATTTATCTGCAGATCTCTGAATCACTGTCCTCTGCACTCGGGGTGTTCAGGAGGAGCCACACACGGACTGCAGACACAGAAGACCTGAACACTGATTCCCAGTCCACAAGCACGTAACTGACAATAACAGCTTTCCCATCTACACAGTCAGACCAGGGATGTTGGATGAGTTCTTTCTACACCATGCATGAGAAACACTTCAAAATCCAGATATCACCCTTCTATGCATATGCTGTGCTTCAGTATGGTGAGCTGTGATCCTGCATTTGAATCACTGACCTCCAAATCTGCATTTATAACTCCAGTCAGAGAAGACAAACTGCCCCCAGACAGAATTTGCCCTATGTTCACACTACAGAAAAGACAATTACAACAAAAAAAACCCAGTGCAACAAGCACTGCAAAATCACTAATTCAATTAATAACACAATAACCAGATTATAACAGGATTCAATTGGTAATTTCCTTACTGCAGAGCTTCCAGAAGATAACCCTACTATTACCCTCCTTTTATACCAGTTGGCTTTCAACCTTTACCAAACTCCTTGCTTCAAACTGTAAGAGCAAAGACCCTTTTAAGAGCCCATACCCATCAACTGTGCCTTTGAACTGTAGGGCAAAATCCAGTATTTGTAAGCCTGAACATTCATTACTGATTACAAGGTTACTTGGAAACCTCCCACAGTAGTTTGGTTTCTTTGTATATCATCTCCTTCTCTGTTTATTTCATAAACAGAGATGGAGAATCACAGAGGCAAAAGCCAAGCCAGGCAGAGGCAAAGCTCAGGCGGAAGAGCTCTGCGCTACTGTAAGCGCTGTAAGGGAAGCGATGCTAAGGATGGATCAAACCAAAGCATGAGCTATTGGCTTGGGGTTTGCATCACCGGCAGCAGCTGGAGAACAGCAGACTGAGAAGCCCAGCTGAAGTGCAGCACCAGGCCTCCACCAACACCATTACTCAGCTGCCTGCAGCACCTCAGCCGGGCGCCCCCCGCGCAAAGGCAGCGCCGCTCTCCCCGCGGTGCGCAGCTCTCCTCACGGGCTCTGTGCCCTTTCCCCGCCGCGGGTCCGTGCCGGGCCCACCCGCCCGCCGTGGTGCCGCTGCCGGGCACACACAGAGCACCCCAAAGCCGCCTCCCAACGCGCGGGGAACGGCGAACCCTCCTGCGCTCCGCGGTCCCCAGCGCCCACGGGGAGGGCGCGGGGCCCCGCCGGAGTCCGCCCCGCGCTCGGGTCCGGCAGGGCAGGGCAGGGTCCCCGAGCGGGCAGGACGGCACCGGCCCCGCCCGCCGCCTCCCCTCCGCCTGCCCGCCGCCTGCCCCGCGCCCCCTGCTCCGTGACCACCGCGGCAAGGGCAGCGGAGTCTGTTTCCTCCATCCATCGCGCACCCGAGCCTCTTTCCTAACCGCGATGCGAATCCCTGCCTGCACTGTTACAGCTCCACAAAAACCCACTGTCCTTTCCTTATTGCCTCGTGTTTACCTGCTGCCACTTGGGACATACTTAATTTAGCAAAGGCAGCAATTGAGAAAGTCTTTTGGTCTTCTAACTCTGATTAGAAGTTCAAATTAAACCTAGTGTGATGTCAAATTCCAAATTTAAAACCCAAGTCTTTGCCAGCATTTAAACCTGACCTAGACAAAACCCATTTTTGTTGCGGACAGTAGTGGACTGAAGCAGCTCAAATCCGATACGAGACATTCTGCTCAGCTGTTGTTGGTTCTGCTGCAGCAATGTGGTATTTGCAGGTACAATGCTGCCCTTGAATCTCCAGCCCAGTAATAAATGTTATTATCTATCTCATCCACAGAACCTATGGCAAGCATGTTGAACCCTGTCTGGACTCTCGTCTTACAGAACTCATGTCTCATTCACAGCCTTGGTTTTCTTCAGAACCTAAGACCTGGCTACAAAAGGCCAGTGAGAGAAATGCACACCTCTGTCCCTCTCCTGTGGGCAGCACACGGGCACCCTCTCCCCATCCAGGGACTTCTCAGAGCTGGGACTCCTAAGGGATGCACATGAGAGGGGAGCTGTCAGAGCCTGCCCAGCCCTCGAGGACTGCCGTGGGAGGCTCCAGGGAGTATCCTGGAGCAGCTATTTTGGCAGAGCAGCTGAAAGCCACCAGACAGGAGAGATGGAGAGGACCCAAGCAAGGCAGGAATGCTGCAGGCTCCGAGAGGCCAGAGCTGTTCTTATGTGCTGCAACACCATCAATTTGCAGAGGGTGTTACAGGATCCTTCTGTCCCTGCACACACCACTGGAGGCTAGGCCATCTACGCCCCCTCATTTCCACTTACCCTGCCCAGAACCCTTATGTCTGCCAGTCTATTCCAGTAAGAAAGATTTAATGGTCCAAAATCACAAGAGAGTCTGCAGTCGAGCCATTCAGATGGCAGTAAGCTACTTGTCTCATAAAGGACAAGGAAGCACTAGAACAGATTACAGGATCTCTATGAAGAGAGCCTTTGATAATAAACACTTGTCAAGATTCTCAGATGAATATGATTCTGCGTTGAGAGGAATACAGAACAGATCATTTCAGATAATTTCTTGGTGCCCGTTCTGACCATCCTACAATGTAAACCTGCTACTGATATCCCACAGAACAAGAACAGAGCAGTAAAATTTACATTTTTCATGCTATCTTCTGTCCAACTCCCCATCAACTTTCTTGCCTAATTTCTTATATGTATTTTTACTTAACTTTGAGGTAGAAATTATGTTACTTCTAATTATTATTAATATCTTTCATATATTACTCCCTATCCAACGAGTATTCTTTTTGAATATTTGCTCAAAAAGCTTATAGAATACACTCAGCTTGCTCACAAGCTAGAGATGTTTCTTTGCATCTCTTGCTCACACCAGTGGGGCTGGCCTGGGCAATGTGTTAATAAACACACACACACACACATATATATATATATATGCAGATATTTTGTTACTGCTTTTAGGTGCTGGTATTGTTGAAGAAATTCCATGTGCCATCTGCTGGGGGAAACTTTCTCCGAGGCAATGTGCTGTACTGACACAGCTGACTGCACTGCTGGCAGCATGAGGAGGCAGTTATTTTTCAAGAGGAAGCTTTATTCTGTTAATGCATCAACTTCCAGCACAGATGCAAAGGACACACAGAAGGTTGGGGTCAAGATGAGTCTGTAAAAAACACAAACCTCTTGACCTATGCCACAGCATGACAGCCTGGCAGCAAGAAGTAGCTCATTTTCAAATCCTGCTTCACTTGAACCTCCAAAGGGTTCAGCTTACAAATGCCATGATCACACTCAGGAGGTGAACTGCATTTAAAGACAAGTTACTAAGCATTAAGTGAATAATTCTCAATTTACTTGCAGACTGAAAAATCTCTGCAAGCTTATGAGACAGGCAGCTTTCCTTGCCATGCCATAACAAGCAGACAGGAATGCAGCACCCACTTTTCAGAAGCAGTCTTCAGTTTCCTGTACCCAACACTCAGCACCAGTAACTGTCTTTAAAACCACCAGCAGCATTTGGCTGTCACACTCGTGGCAGTCTGACTCTGGTTAATGTGGTTTCAGGCACAGGACTGAGGAAAGTCAGCTTTGCTAACACACCCTGCACTGCACATTGGGAGCACAGTTACACAGAATTCCAAAGTGGAGCCAGATATCCATTGCCATCAAAATAGCTGGTCTGCTCTTCCTTTATACTCCCAGCAGCAGATCCCCACTGATGGCCCTGACTGGATCACAGCAGTCAGCTGGATTAGGTCTCATTGATCCAATGGAAAACTACACTTACAATTAGTTTTCCTGGGAATCAAAAACATCAGAATCCAGACTGCAAAACTGCTATAACCAACACTATGAAAGGGGGAAGTATACAACTGGAACATAAAATAAGCTCAGTAAGTAGAAATCTTAGACAAAATTATTTCTCCAAGTTTTAAAATGTTGTCTATCAGAATGAAAAAAACAAAGCAAACAAAACAAAACCCAGAAATGCAACTGCCAGGGACATAGCCCTTAATTCTCTGTTAAAAGGGAAAAGGACTGGAACTAGTGGTGGATGTAGAAGTCCACAAATGGTCGAGTTAATGATTAGACAGTCTCATGATAGCTACCTGCTATAAAACTTTGAGATCCAATTTAAGTCCTCATCTTCTAAGGAATGAGAAGTTCCTACCACACCTACACACAAAGTACATCTACTTTTTCCTAGAATGTCTCCTGAAAACCCCAAACTGCTGAAGGCAAAGCTACTGTCAAAAAGTAGGCAATTAAACACTACCTTCTTTTCAGGATTATTTCCATTGTAGTTTTATCTGCAAGTCTAGGTGAGAAGTGCAGAACCACACATGCCACCTAAACTGTTACTCCAAAATACAATATTGTCAAACTAGAAAGGAACAGGGTGTTGAACAAACTGTAAAATGTTTTGACTCAAAGTGTTGTACAGCAGATGGAGCTACAAGGATGGCCTACAAATAGCCACCTACACTTGAGAACACCCAACAATGATAAATATATGGAATCTATCCCATCAAGGGAGTGTCTTCAACTTTTTTCTACTGCAAAATGAACACAGCCATTCACAACAAAGCAACTCTCCAAGTCTGACATCAACAAAGATTTAAAAGAAATAAATGTAATTAGTTTGCAATGCTTATTTGGGTGTCACATAAAGTTCAAGTTCTTCTGAACAATATCTATAATTGTGTCACCTTTGCTTCTCTTAAGAGAGATAAAACAGGAGAGGCATGGGGACTGAGAAAAGGCATTTGTTTCACCATATGGCAGTGACAAAAGTGAAAATCATTTGTTTCAAACCAGATTCCTACTGGAAGATCATATGTCTATCCATTACCATACTTCCCAAGATTTGGACACTCCTCCTTTTTATCAGAGCTAAGTGCACTGCAAAGGCTCCACAGGTTCCCCTTCACCTCCTCTATGTTCATCTCTTCAGAAAATGATCCATTTGGACGACTGCTGGATTTTCCAGCCAGATCCAGAAATGCTCCCAATTGCCTGATGACTTTATTTAGCAAAAATGAAAGTCAATTTTCCAAATAAAAATTTAATCTCCCCAACTGAGCAGAAATACTCATAGGTTTTAAATTAAGTGCCTTCACAGAAATGAAGGACTTGCAGGTGAGTTTCTTTGATAATTCCAAAGACTTTGAGAAATCCTGTGTAAGAAAAAGCCACAGGATTGCCTAACTGCTCACACTGTTTCACATCAGCCTTGTACATTCTTGTACAGCCTTCAAAAAATCACTACTGAAATAAGCAGCTACATTCAAAAATAGTTGAATCTACCAAAGTTAATAACATTACATAACAAACCAACAAACATCAGTTTGTGAATCTTTGGATTAAAACACAGTTTTTCATCTTTGAAGTTCAAATGAGGGTTCTGAGAGAAAAGTTTTGTATTAATCTAGGCAGATATGTGCTAACATAATGTAATTTTTACTTTGTACTCACAGGGAATGGCCATCATCGTCTAATAACCTTTCATCCTATTAAAGAACACACAAAATAGGTCTTTGGACACATAAGCAGGTTATGAAATAACTGACCTGCACCAACTTTCAAGAAGTCCATCAGATGCTTCTAATGAACCTCTTGCACACTCCCACAAGTCCCAGGCTGGAAGAGCTCCATCACTGACACTCTCCTGGTGCTGAGGAATGCAGTGGGCACAAGGATTCCCATGGCAGTGTACATATAGCAAAATGATATAAAAACAACAGCGCACATAACATTTATAAAAGTGCAAGCAGGTTTTTGGATTCATTAATAACACAGGAGCGATTTAATAAATATGTTTTATTTTAATCCAGAAGAAAGATATTAGAGGCCCACTTTTGTTTGGGCAAGACATTCTTGGCCAGTTCCCTACCCCCAGCCTTGCACGTACATGCTGAGGGCAGAACTCCAAGTATTTCAAGAGCTATAACATCTCCATTCATGTGGTACCTTCTCATCCTCAACCTGCCCAAGACAGATTAGCTTAAAATTCCTGCAGGACAATAAAGGGTTGACTTCCTATACTCCAAAACGTCTGTGGAGTATTTTTAGAGGCTCAAACAAAATGCATCTTGTTTCCTTTCAGGTCAGACAGTGGCCCAAAAGTAGAGTGATTTATATAGGACAAACTGAGATTTAAGGGCCAAGTTTCATAAACAAATTTCTTAAAGAAAATTTCATTCATGACAAACAAGTCTTGCCCAGAACACTGTTTCACAAATGTCCATAAATACAAATAATATGTGGAACTGGGATGAGACTGAGAACAGTGTCCATGTTGTGTAAACTGAAAAGGGAAATGCACAACATCTGCAAATCAGCAACATGGGAAAGGTTCTCCCAAACCTTCCAAACCTCTTCTTCTTCTTTGCCAAACTCTAAGAGTGAAGTCATCAACCCAAAAAGCAAGTCACTGCCACTGCCTGGCATCCAGCAGGTACTTGGAAACATCAAAGAAATCATGTCCAAGTGCACAAGTCCAAGAAATGAAGTGCCAAACCCAAAAAAGTAAAGCAAAACTGCCTTGCAATACTTTCTGAGAACGCAATTCCACCAGGAAGATGCTTTTCTTGGGATGAAAATCCTTATCTTAACAGAACATCAAAACAGCCCTCCTCCTTAGGTAAAGATCTTCTCTTCCCTGTGGGCCTGTCACGTTAGGTGCTGAGCCATGATCTTCCACAATTCCTGTAAGAGCAGAAAAAATACATACAGCTGTTTTCTCACATCAGTAGGTTGCAACTATGAAAAAATTCCACATGCTCTCTGTAAGACAAGTCTTAAGACATGCCCTATACCTCCATCTATAGATAGTCTCCATCTATGGACGGATACCAAATCCATGTCTGTAATTTCCTGGAACAATTATTTAAAACAGAGCACTACAGCTGATTGCTTCATTCTTGTAGCATGATTAAAAAAAATAATGTGTTTTTAGTATAAAGTAGTTTGTTTTAAAATAGTTTTAAATTAGCTCCGTTGGTCAGAGCATGGTGCTAATAATGCCAAGGATATGGGCTGGATTCCTGTATCAGGCCATTCATTTAAGAGTTGGATTCAATTGGATTCAATTGTCCTTGTGGGCCCCTTCCAACTCAGAATGTTCTGTGATTCTGTCGTTTCACTGATCTGCATGATCATGATTGGTGATCCTGCTAATCCTAAGTATTTTGACTGATAATCCTGCTCTCTTTCTTAGCCTGTGTTGACAAATGGTTTCAATAATGCTGGTAAAAAAAACCAAACAGCTGAAGGAATAATTTACTAAGGAATTAAAGTCTCACAAATGCATGGCTTATATAAACACAAACCCCCTTCTCAATCCTACAAGACAACAAGGATGAAAAATTCTTAATCACTTCATTTCTTTAGAATATATTAACATATGCTTTGTCTGCTCCACAGAGGATAATTAAGCAGACTATCACATACTCTTCACCATGTCATTGTTGAGTTGTGGCAATAGACCTAATGATAAATAAAAACATAAGCACTTTAAAAATGCATAGATTTCAAGGGTCAGCAGCTTTCCTCAAAGCAGCCAGGGAACGAGTTTACACATTTATCTATAATCCAGGTTACTTTTGTGTACTTTTAAAACTTTTAAACAAGTTTTACACACGTTTTATGCCTGAAGGTATCAGCATTAAGTAAAATAAATCAATCTCATGAGGTTACTGTGGTCCCTGTCATCTCACTATGCATACACACAGTATGTTATGTTCACTACAACAACACAATTTCTTTGTACCAGATTTGCAATCCAGTGCAAGATTTGCATCTCCTCTAAAAAGATTAATTAGACTGGATTGTTCTAGAAGCCTGTTAGCTGCTAGTCACCCTGCATAATATTCCTAAGAGTAGATAATTTGGAAAAAAACAGAGAAAGAGAACTGTAAGTGCTTGAGAGGTAATTAGATAACCAGAAATATTATATCTGACATGTTTCTCAATAACACAAGTTTACAGCTAATTGACTTCTTCATAGATATTAGAACATTATGTCCTGAACTCTGAACTGGGAAAGGAATTGCTGAAAGTGTGAAATGAAAGCTCTCCTACAAGAAAATAAATGAGAAGAGCTATTAGTCCCATTTTCCAGTTCAGTCACAAAAAATGGCATTTTACAAAGTATTATCCTTTGAGGAACTGAGGGCAATCTCAGCCACCCTACTGCTGGTAGAAACACAATTCTGTCCCAGCCAAAACCAGGACATGTCAATCTAGTACAGATTATGTAAGCACAAACAAGAATCATTTTAAGTCAAAAAAACTAAGTGGAAATGAAAGATAATGTTTATTCTCCTGTTCTTCCTTCATTTTCCATAAACAGCTGATAACTAATTTGAGATGATTAGCCTGACACAGTACATTTATTTTCATGAATGCCACTTACCAACTGCTCAATCCGTTCATACACAAGGAACTGGCAGAAATCAAGCTTAATGGGCTCCACTGTATATTTCATTTTTCCATCTTGGAGGTTCTCCAGATCATTTAGAGTATTTCTAAAGTGACTGTAAGCTTCACATGTAATATCCATATGTCTTAAAGTGAAGTTCAGCCTGGTAAAAGAGTAATTCATTTAGAACATCTCTCCTATACTGGCCTCTTATATAGGTGTGTAACTTCTCTCAGCTAAGGAAAAAAAATGAATGTTCTCAGCACAATTAACTCCCTTCAGCAGCCAAAAAATGTACACCCCCCATTCCTGAAAAGCAGAAAAGATGTTATATCAGCATCAGTACACAGTAACTCTTGGATGAACCTTTCCATTGATCTTAGGGCACTTTGCCACAACAGAATCATTGGCTTGGCTTCCTGGACAAACACCTGGCAGCAAACCACAGGAAGAGTTATTGCTTACATATCTCTAGAGATTTAAGCAAAGCCTGTTTGTGTATCAGCTTATGAATGAACTCCAACACACAATTACTTAAAAACATTCATTGATTCCTTGAGAGCAAACAAGAGAAACTGGTCTAGAGTTGCTCAAGCTAAGAAATAAATACCCTAATTCTAAACCACTTAAGTCCATTCTGTGACCTCAAAAATATACAGCAAATGTTATCAGGCATTATATCAATCTAGCCACCTATTTATCCTTATTTTCTCAGAGAGTATCTCAGGTGAGGCAAAGGTAGGACAACAAAAGGCAAACTCCTGTTAAAGTCAAATCTAACTGATAAAAATTAAGCATGTAGTAAAAAAAAAAAAAGGCTTATCCTGAGCATATACAGCAGCCTGTGATCAGCTGATACAATGAAAATCAGAAGCCAACCTCTAATTAAAACACACAGTTTTAGTGCTTTTTATATTAAGTTCTTGGTAATACTCACCTCTTTTCCAGTGCTAAGTAAACTGTGCAAGAGTTTCTCAAGTTGTGTGTGATTCTATATAGAGTTCTGAACAAGGCATCTGTCAGGTCATCATCATAGAACACTGTTAAAAACAAGATTAAGAGCATATGTATAATTAGGTATATAAATTACTGAAGTGCCCATTATGAAACAACAGGCCTTAGTTTGATTACTCAAATCAAACAAGTCACTCTTTTATCTAAGTGCAAAGTACATTTTTAATGGCAACAACTGACCCTGTAAGAATATTCACTGCTGCTATTTATGCCAGGCTTTTTTTAAGCTTTCTCTCATCAGAATGGGAATCATTTGTCAGGCAATTTACAAGCTTTGACAAGAATTCTCTCAGCCAGGAAATAATCGTACTACAAAGCTAAAAAACCAGGATATTAGAGAGTAGAGAGCCTCTTTCCTTACAAAAACCCACACTAGGCTATAATTAATTTACCATTATAACCAGATCTCCTTTGAAAGCAGGACACACCAAAGAAAAGGAAGAGCTACAGCTTGCAACATCTGTTCTCAAAATTGCTAATTCAGAATGTAAATATAAGTGTTTAGAAAAGAAAAATACAGGCAGGAACACTTAAGGCAGAGCTTTGGCAAATTAGGCAAGGATCTGACCTATTAGATTTTAAAAGCAAACTAGGTATGTTTAAATTATTACTCACAATGCTTGAGTGTTTGATTTAAAAGCTTACTGTTTGTATTTCCCTACCATCAGCTGCCATTATCACAGAACAGTGATCAAGCAAATCAGCAATCTCTTCTTCAGACCAGCTATAAGGAGCTTCAGGATCTGGAAGAAAGAATATGGCTTGGGTGTACATGATTAAATGTCTCAAGTGACTGGAGAAAAGGAATTTCCCAGCTCCTGTGGGCAGCTGCTGCTCCATAAACAGAGCACATCACTCAAGAGAAATCATAAGTTCCCCTGTTCATTTTCTGATGTTCTCCCAGTCCTCTGCTTTCTTTGTTATGTCCAACCCTCCCAAGGCTGACTGGCAAGCAAAAGTTTTCTTCCAATTAAGAATTTACAATCCTGTGGCAAGATCACAGCTTTAAATACATTGAAGCAAGCACACCTTTAAACAAAACCCCAGATATATCCTTATATAAGTTTTGATTAATCTTCCTATTTTATCGTGCTTTAAAAATGTTATTCTTCATTAAAAGAATCTTTATTTGAAAGTCTAATAAACATAAAATCTTTTCGACTGGCAGTATCAAATATTGTCATTAACCAGAATCTTCTTTGAGGCCCAAGAGAGGCTTTTGAAGATGTAACACCAAACACCAACCCAATCTAAAAGAAGCCATTATAAGCACCTACCAGTGCAGAATTCATCTTTCAGCCAATCCAGTTCTTTCACTTTAATTTCCCCTCCTGGGGTTGAACAAAGATCACATCAGTCACAAATGGCCTTTCAGACAGCACCTGGGCTAAAGCAGAGAGTGAAAATCTGACCATACAGCACATACCTCCTGGCTCTATCAGATGTTTGTTTAATGCAACATTTTGCTCACACATGGCCAGGAGATCTTCACCAACATCTGGAAAAGAAGAGATAATGATATTAAAACCAAGAATATTTTGTATGGGCCATGTATGCCTCTCAGACTAATACTCAAACTTTCTCTCAAGCCCATGAGATAAAGGAAGATTCAGGGCAACTCTGTCCACTGATGATTGCTCCCCTAGTATCCTTCTTCCTTTTGTCTTTCAGTCCTAAGCTCTGAGCAATCCTTGAAGAAAGAAGATAGATTCCTACACTACCTATTTTAATCTGAACACACTATCTTGAATTCACTGCAACATATCTTGCTTTTAAACTCTTCAGCTTTCTCAGCCCCTTGAGAAAGTTCCTGTTATTTTTCAGTAAATAACACAAATTGATACTCATTAATAAAAATTATTAACTATAACTGAACAGATGAGTCTGAAATACCAGGATGAAAGCACTGCTTTGGCAAGTTTCATGAAAATATTTAACTGAAAAAACTGCCTTACCTGTGCAATAAACTCTCTTGGCAGCTGTTCCCATGATAATGCTGGTAATTCCAGTGCCACCTCCAAGCTCCAGCACAGAGCAACCCCTGAACGTGTCCCTTTGAAAGAGAATGTAATCAGCCAGAAGGAAGGCAGCACGCCAGACCTGGGGACAAGGGAAGCACTTAAAACTGAATCAGCTCTGAAGCACATTCCATGAAAATCAAGACACTACAAGGCAGAACACGTACTTGTTTACCAACGTCTTCCAAGGGGGTTGCCATGGTGTGTTCTGTGGAAATGAGAGAGAGCAGAAAACAATTATCTCAAAATTGTTCAAATCAAGTTCCATAGTGGCAGGTTTGAAACTAAGGCTTTGCTTCCCTTTCAAATATAGAACTAAACACTCTTCATTCTATTCAATGCTGAATAATGCCAAACACCCACTCTAACTAAGGAACACCGAGTTCTCCGTGGTATACAATTGCCCAAATCACTTCCAGGGAAAAAATGTGAATTTTTATTTGCAATATCACAGTATTGTGATAATTATTTTCTTTCACTTAACAAACTGCTGCTCCATCTCTAAGAAAATTTTTATTTTGTTTTACTAAAACGTATCTGCCATATTTCTCCCTGGCTGAAAACTTATTATTTACCTATTTTAACAACATCACTGCAAGTGCACTCCTGCTCTTCGTCTTCAAAAGCATCTTCTTTCCCTTTCATCAGAATGACAGGGCACACTATATCCCTCAAAAGATCCTCTGCTTGCAAATCAGAGGCACTTCGAGGCTTTCTGACCACTTCCAAGTCTCCGTCATCATCTAGCAGAGCTTCTACTCCTTCACTACTTAATTCTCCTTCTTCTTTCACATTACTCCTGTCCTTGTCACACAGTTCATCTCCACTTCTGCTCTGGTGTTCTCTTCCTGTGGTAATTTCTCTCATGTGTTTCCCAGATGCCAAATCTTCTGTGCTCCAAAGCAGTTTGAAATATGACAGGAATACTGTAAGAACACAGTGTTGGAGGGAAAGGTTAAACACCAGATGAGGCAGAACCTGTGCACAACTTCCACATGCATGAGATTTTGGTATTCATTATATGCATGAAAAATCTACAGAGTAAAACACGATACAAGCAACTTGAGACACAGTTCTATTTGCTATGAAGAAATACTTCTGTTATTAAGTTCTGTCAGCAGAAATTAACAAAGCACTTTCACAGCATCTGCACAGCCACAACAGGCACGTTTGTCTGATTTAGTCATATTTATTTTAACTCTTGGCAGAGGGGATGCTTTCTTACACCCTCCAAAAGTTCTGTTCACAGAAGTTCAAACTAAGTTGAAAGCAGAATTAATATAAGTTAGAATTTGTTTATTTTGATTAAGATTCCTATCTTGTAAGAAAGAAGCATGTTCCAGTAAAATGCAAGTTGAATTTTTGTTTATTGCTTTGAAAGTCTTTAGGAATTCAAGCAACTTCAAGCTTTGAAATTGGCTCAGTATATAAGAACAGAAATAAGTGCACAGGAGGCAAAGCTGACACTTCTGTAATTTTTAAAAAATGTTCAAACTGATTATTCAAAGAGATTAAATGACTGAAGCTATTCTTAATGACCAATTAATTAAAAATTTTTACAACAATCACTCATTGACATCAGCATCTATTAAAAATTTAAGTTATTAAAATGTGGACCTTGCAATTTTAATTACAAGAATCTGTACTGCCTGACAACCACACATAAGGAAGAACAGACATTCCATAGTCCTTCCATCAAGGTTCATTCCCAAGAAAAGGGAAGAGATAAAGTGCTTGTGACCACTGCTTTAAACAATTTCACAATTTATGGAGTTCTATTCCAGTTTCTTTAGTAGGCAAGGTGTTCCAAGGTGGTCCACTGAAATCTGACAGAGGTTCCTCTCTAGTGAGACCATTTTTAGCTAGATCTAATAAAATCTTCAATGCCTGTCCTAGCATGAGAAATTTTTAAGGTCTCGTTTGTTGGCACGATGACCAAATGAAACTAATTGGAATAGAGGATGCCATCAGTGAATGAAATGCTTTGTTCTCCAAGTCCATTCTGATCCTCTGCACTTCTACAGCATTCAAAAGGTGGAAAGTCAAACTGACTCAAAGGCGAAGAGACTAAATCCCCATAAACTTCCCCAAAACACAGCAAAGTGGCCCTGGTACATTGTTATGGCATTAAAGGCTGTCATACCACAATGCAATTCTTGTCTCAATAACCAGAGGAATGTCCCAGACAGAGCTCACTGAAGTAGGTAGAACACACTGCACTTCCTCCTGCTGAAAGGTCCTTTGCACCAAGCACAATCACAGCAAACATCAAACAGCATGAAGACCCACCACAGCATTAATTACCTGCGTTTTGACCTGAACAGGGTCAAAATTATTATTAATTTCCTTGTCAGGCCTACTTTGATAATTTCTCACATTGTCATACACCAGAACAGCTGCAGAAGTTACTCTTTTGATGTCACGACTGGGTTTGCAAAAACAATTAACACTTTTGTCACAGCAGGACTTTTGTACAGAACATTTTGCCAGCAGCTTCAAGGTCAGTTCCCTTGACAACTTTATAGCAACCTACAAGCTGGCAATCAGCCAGGGGCATTTGCCAACTCATTTCCTCTATAGCCTTGACTCTTCAAATTCTATGTCAGTTAAAGCCATTGCTGTATTGAGTTTTCTTGTTTTAGAAGCAAACACCCCCCCCCAAAAAAAAAAAAAAATCAACCCCACCAAGAGAAAATAATCAAAACAAAAGAAACCCCACCACATAGCCCAAAGAAAGAAAGCTGTTATGCTCCCCTGGAATAGATGGTACCACATAAACATTTATTTAAACTTGATTAATTAATTATTGATAGTTTATATTTTAAACTTAAGTTACACTATTTAAAACCCCTGAGTTCTCACCTTTTGTGTGTAAGAAACATCACAACCTTATTTTAAATCATGACTCCCAAAGTGCTGTATTGACAATATTGCTCAATGAACTCTTAAATTAAACCAGCAATTGAGTAAATTTGGTTACTTTTTGTCAAAAAGTAATTTAAAATTTAATTTTTAGGACAAGCTGTCTACAAGATTTCATTTCTGGAGTTAATTTCATGAGGAGAACACAGCTAGCCCTCTTTCTAAAGACTGAGTAGGAGGTGATTCTGCTTATAACTGGAATAAAATATGTAACTATTAATATCAACCACTTAGAGGAGGATTCAGCCTTCCAAAGACCTGAGCACAGTTAAAACACAGCTCCATCAGCCAGCATCCATTACCTGGCTGTCCAACTGCATTCAGTCGTACCATGAGGTGTCTTTTGCTTGGGCAGTGCAAGTGCACATCAGACAGCACGGTGTCACTTCTGAATGTGGGGTTATCCATCTCCTTCTCTGCTACATCTACCATGGGAGCTGGTGAGAGGAACAAGGAACACCTGCAGTGCTCAAACAGCCCCTGATGCAGTGCTGCCACAAAGGGATTCCATTCTCTCCCATTTACAGGCGTCCAGTAACAGTTTTGCTCACCAAGGGAAACTCAGGAATCATTTCTGAGAAGGTGTGGTCGTGCAAGCTCCACCACGCTCCAAGACAACATCAGGATATTCAACCTAAAACCAAACACAGGCAGCTTTTGGTGGTAGCCTGACAGTCTGAACATTGCTTCAGCAGCATTTCAGAAGATAAAAGTCAGATAACACTGTTCAACAAAGTAGCAATGCTCCAAGGCTCTC
Source organism: Onychostruthus taczanowskii (assembly GCF_017590055.1). NCBI lineage: Eukaryota > Metazoa > Chordata > Aves > Passeriformes > Passeridae > Onychostruthus > Onychostruthus taczanowskii. The sequence continues at coordinate 2,587,316 of NW_024499128.1, read as the reverse complement.
TTTTACAGAATCCTCAAATACATAGCTGTTAGCAGTTCAGTGGCAGCCACTGTGTATTTTAGGAAGAGCTACTAATTTGCTTGTGTTACAAACAACCTCCCCTGAAAAAAACAAACGTTGCCATGACTGCACAGAATTACAATGCCTAATCAAGGTCTTCGAAGGGAATAAGGCGACTTATGTTGGCATTAACGTCTTGAATGGTTATGCTAAATTTGCTATTATCCCGTTGCGCTTGAACAAGATCACCGAATGGTTCAGGCTGCAAGGGACCACAGTGGCTCCTCTGGTCCCACCTGCCTGCTCAGGCAGGGTCATTCTGGAGCACAGCATCGTCTCCAGATGGTTCTGGAGTATCTCCAGCGAGGAGACTCCACACTCTCTGAGGGCCATCTGTCCCAGGGCTGTCCCATGTCCCTGCATAGGGAAGTTCTTTCTCACGTTCAGGTGGAGCTTCCTGGGCACCAGCTCCTGCCCTCTGCTCCTGCCCCATTGCTGGGCCCCAGGGAGCAGAGCCCGGTCCCTGCTCTGAGCCCTCCCTTTGATGTTTACACACATTAAAAAGGCCCCCCTCAGTAATCTCTCAACTTCAGCCTTTCCTCCTGAGACAGATGCTCCAGACCCGTGATAATTTAGTAGCTCCCTGCCGGACCATCACACCTATCCACTCACAACACTCCGGGCTGCAGAAGCAGTCTGTATCAGTGCCTGCGCACTTCTGTGAACTCTGCCAGCTCCAAACCTGCCCTGTCCCGGCGGGGCTGGGCGCGGGAGCCAGCGCAGCCCTGCCGGCAGTGCCCGGCGCCGTGAGATGTGCGCGGGGCTCCGCTCCTGCTGCGGGGCCCGCCGGAGCCTCCGCGGGGCTCAGCGCGGCCGGGCCAGGCTCCGCGGGGCTCAGCGCGGCCGGGCCAGGCTCCGCGGGCGCGCCTGTCCTCGCGGTGGCACCCGCCTGTCCCCATGGTGGGACCCGCCTGTCCCGCATCCCTCCGGCAGGACTGCCTGTCCCGTGTCCCCACGGTGGAACCCGCCTGTACCGCGTCCCCCGACAGGACCCACGTCCCCCGATAGGATCCGCGTCTTCCCGGCCGAACCTGCCCGTCCCGCTTCTCCCCGCTCAGGCCCCGCGTCCCCCCGGCGGCTCTCCCGCTTTCCGCCTCTCAGATCCCTCCTTTCCACCTTTCCCCCGCTCAGATCCCACCTCTCCCCCTTTCCCCGCTCAGATCCCACCTCTCCCCGTTTCCCCGCTCAGATCCCACCTCTCCCCCTTTCCCTGCTCAGATCCCACCTCTCCGCGCTCTCCGCTCGGGTCCCGCCTCTCGCAGCCGCTCCTGCCCCTCCCGGTGTCGCTCCTCCCGGTGTCGCTCCTCCCGGTGTCGCTCCTTCCGGCTCCTTCCGCTGACGCCGCTGCCCGGCGGCCCCCGCGGGTGCCCGCTGTGCTCGGGGCCGGGCCGTGTTTGAGAATTGCCCGGCTCTGAGCCCCGCTGGAAGCCTGCCGGGGGCGGCAAGGCAGCGCCAGCCGCGCAGGACTTGCTCGGAGTTTGAACACGCCTTTCCTACGCGCGTTTTTACTTCTTAACTGATTCTAGCATCACTTGCCCTCTCTCGGTTCGTCTGTAATGCCATGCAAAATCTACAAACGGCTTGAAAACAAAGTGGGAAAACCTCTGCGGAGGCAAATAGGCGTTTCTTCCTTAGTCTAAATGTCAGTATTCAAGTACCACTGTAAGATCAGCTGAAGCAACAGTTGTTCACTTGTTTAGGGAGTTCAGTTACTTAACTCTGAAGAGTTGTTAATTATGTATGAACCAGGTGAAATAAACAAGACTGAGTTAATCATTGAGTGGAAACATCATAACCAGAGTCTTTGGGAGGCTTTAACAACAGGAATTTGCCTAAGAGAGTTAGACCACCAGATTTTAGTACCTACGTTTTGGACCATGGTGTTTTAGGCAGTCATTTCCCAGCTAAGCTCGTCGGCGGTGAGAGCTGGCAGCTGGTCTGGCCCTGGGGCTGTGTGGTCAGTCCGGAGGTGCAAGGGAGTGTGGGCACAGGGCTGCTCAGCAGCTGGACACTGAGCAGCCCTCTGCAAAATCACAGACGGAGGTGGGCTCCAAACTCCCATCTGTGTTCTAGTTCACCTCCCTGGCAAGTCTGCAGGGGCTGTTGAAGTTGTTTTATCTTTCAGCAGGAGGATCTTGTTCAAAAGTGTGCATTTACATATTAATTACTGCATTAGCATATGATGCTAATGTCAATTGCTATAGCTGATCCTTGTATTTTTCTTGAGTAGTAGGAAGTATTAGTCAATGATTAAAAAACCTTGGAATGGAATTTATAGTCTGTATCTATTTCTAGATGTCTCCTCATCATCTGCCTCCCTCAACAAAGGCTAAGAATTATTAAATAATTATTAAAAGAATGAAATAATCTTTCCTTATTTTTACAGTGAAGTGTATTGAGTGGCAATGAAATGGAAAACACAGAAGCCATTCAAATATCTCATTGCAGTTTCTGTGGGGAATTTTATTAGATGAATATCTGACAAAAATGCTTTGGAGATTTGTCCTCCTTTTATCTGTCTTCTGTGAAAGAGCAGAACATTATTTTACTTCCTGTGGTGATACACTGCCACATAAATTATTACTGCAGTGTCTCTCTCTGCTGGCATGCTCCTCACTGCTATGGAGTACTAAGCAGGCAAAGCAGATTGTCACAAAATCTCACCAGTTTGCAGCAAGAGGCACTTACTGGTGCACAGGTTTTGTGTAACTGGAGGTGTAGCTAAAAATCTCCATTGCATGGGGACATTAAAACACAAAGTTACATTACGTGAGAAATGGAGCTACTGCAATTGCTTTTCTAAGAAATTCTGATACCTCATTTCACATATGCATAATATTTGGGCAAAGCAGGAATATCTCGTGGCTGCAGAAGATCTGTGGCTACAGATGTTATGACGTGGGTGATAATGAAAATTGTTTAGGGAGCTGCAGTTCCTGCACTACACACAAGAGGGCTTCGGCAGCAAATTCCCGAGATGTACCTCTTTTTTAGGGATGCGCCTAAGTTGCGTTTCCTGTCTTCCTCACAGCCATGTGACCTAGGAGTTTGTTTAAATTTACCTCACATGCCAGACAACTTTACCAAGGTTTAACTGCTTGTTTGAAATGATGAATTGGGCCAGTTTAATCCACTGAGCAAGTACCAAGGAGTTGGCTGTGCTGGTTGCTTCAGGTATGTCCTTCCTGCAATCCCCTTTTGAATTCAGTGCCATGTGCTGACACTCCATGGGGTCTTTCTGGCAGATCAGGTAATACTGAGTAAGAGTCAGGACATTGTATGTCTTGTAGTCTCTCATCAGAGATAAATTGTGACTGGTCAGTGCTTTTTAAAATTCGTTGTAGGTTGTGACTCTTCAAAACTGGATGTGTACAAGTACGTGATGAAAATATTAAATCTGAGAAGGAGTAGCCAAACCTCAGATCAACCAGCAATAGTTACTAATTTCCAAGGGCAGTGAATCTGAAAATTGTAATAGTGTGTATTGTCTAACTGCTTTTCTCTTTTGAGCCACAGGGGAAGTAGTTGTGGTAAGTTTAAAACAAGAATAAACTCCAGAATCCCATTAGCTTTACTGGAAGGCTATGCAAAGCTTTACTGAATGGTAAAACTGCCTTTGAATTTAATTCTTCATTCAACAAAAAGAACAACAACAACAAAAACAGGAGAAAAAATGTGGTATTTCTTGGAAAAGGATTGTGAATGAAATTAGATATGTTGATTTTGCTTGTTGCCATGGCAGCAGTTAATTACAGTCATTGGTGCACACTTGCACTGCCTGGCTTTCCTACAGTCAGGTGGGGAAACTTTGTGGGAATCCCTGCCTTCTTCAGTTTACAAATAATCTGCTTCTACTAATGCAGCACCTCTTCACAAATACAGACAGGGCAGAGGTCATGAAATAAAGAAACACTGGGGAAAATGGAGGAATTCAGTGTGGTTCTGCTGCACCTGAACAGCACAGGTTCAGAACATTTGAGGAGGAACTGCCCTAGAGATGAATTTTACCCAGGAAAAGTCCTGGGAAGCAAAGCTGGTGATTCCCAGAGCACAATGCCCTCTGAATCATCCAGCACCCAGGTAACCCTGCAAGCAGAACAGCGAGGGTAAAAGTTACACAAGCTCTGCCATGCTCAGGCTGGAAGAGACTGATGCTTTTGCTGCATCACACTCTGGGGACTAATAATTGACTGCAACTATGAGAGCATATTCTGAATTATCTTTGTTGTTCTGAGCAGCAGATTGACTTTGGCAGATGCAACCAACGCCTAGTCTATGCAAAGCAAAGTGTTCCTTCTCCATAAAGCTAAGCCTAGATTAAAATTTTGAAACTTTAATGCTATAGATCCTAGTTTAACATTCAGAGATCTCAGGAAATTGAAACTCAAGAAATTGAGTCTCAAGAGAAAATGATTTGCACTACTGGCTTTTTCCTTTCATTATAAGCATTTCCCAGTGAATACATGAAATTGTTTTGTTAACTATGTTTTTAGTTTTCTGACTTTGCAGGAATTATTTGTTCCCTAGCATGGCATGGTGATGTGGAAATGAAACCTTTATGTAGAGTTGACTTACTCTTGATATAAATGTTTGTCATCAGCCTGGTCAAAAAAGGATCTGGCGTTAGTAGGCTCTAATTTAGGTTTACTGTGAAGTTAGTCTAGGCAGAGTCTACAAGGACCTGCACACATCTTGATGGCTGAAATAGATTATTTAATAAAGTTTCTAAAAATAAGCACACGTACAAACTTTTTGGGCCCCAAGATCAGAACAAAACCTCTCCAAGACAGAGTATCACTGATAAGCATCTCATTCCTGATTAACAGCTTGTATCCAACTGGGTTAAATGTTCCTCCAGTTTTATACCCTTTGCTTTCCCTTGGATTTAACTGGGAGATGACAGTGGCAGATCATTGCAGAGGAGTGATGATTCAGGAGTATGAGTGCCTCTGGTTCAGATTTATGAGAACTGATACAACCTCTAAGACATGGTATTTGTGGGGCTAATTTAAACTTTCAAGTAACACTGCAAATGTAGTTGGAAAAAAAGAGACAAACTTGGGATCCCAGTTAAGACTGTGCCCCAAGGCTTGCTCATTTTATCTCCCTGCATTAGTTAGTCTAACAAAACATTTCACTTTGCTTCATTAACTTTGTATCATCCAAACATTGCAATTACAAGGAGCTAGCAGCTGCCTGGTTTGTGGAACTACAGAGGCATTTTCACAGATTACAAATACAACTTGGAGATGTGAGAAATAGATGGCAAGAGCTCAGAATGATGCTGTGGCTGCTTAACAGTGTATTCCTGAATATAAAGACAATTATATTCCCAGCCATATACACCTTTCAGTAGTTTTGCAGAGCAAAATGTGGTCTGTAGTGCTGATGATTACTGTGTTTATTTAAACACTCTCTCTCAAGGAAAATGTTCCTTTTAACTGATCCTACTGCTGAA